>NC_089580.1:11182987-11375854 GCF_019320115.1 Miscanthus floridulus
AATGGCCACTAAGTGACACTCTTTCGGGTTAGCTTAAAATCTAGCACACATACACACACTAAGCATAATATCGGGCCTAGATGCGCATAAATAATGTAGAGAGCCGATCATGGAGAGATATACCTTAGTATCCATGGCTTTTCCTTCATCATTGAGATCTAGATGTCCATTGATTGGCATGGGAGTTTTGATAGGCTTGGCATTCACCATGTCAAACTTCTTGAGCATATCATGGGTGTACTTCGTTTGGCTAATAAAAGTTCCATCCTTCACTTGCTTGATTTGAAATCTAAGGAAGAACTTCAATTCAACCATCATGGATATCTCAAATCTCTTAGTCATGATCCTACTAAATTCCTCACAAAAAGAATAATTAGTACTATAAAATATTATGTCATCGACATATATTTAACACATAAATATATCTTTGCCAACTTGGTGACTAAAAAGGGTAGGATCGGCTTTGCCTATTTTAAAGCCTTATTTAAGCAAGAATTCCTTAAGGTATTCATACCATGCTCTTGGTGCTTGCTTAAGCCCATAGAGTGTCTTTTGGAGTTTGTAGACATGATTGGGAAACTTATGATCTTCAAAGCCCGGTGGTTGCTCAACATAGACAAGTTCTTGGATAGGGCCATTGAGAAATACACTCTTCACATACATTTGATATAGCTTGAAGTCGTGATGAGTGGCATAGGCTAGAAGCATTTGAATTGCTTCAAGTCTTGCCATCAGTGCATATGTTTCTTCAAAGTCTAAGCCCTCTACTTTAGTGAAACCTTGAGCAACCAACCTTACCTTGTTCCTTGTCACCACTCCATTCTCATCTTGCTTTTTATGGAAGACCCACTTGGTGCCAATGACATTGGTATTGGGTTGTTCCACCAAAGTCCACACTTGGTTTCTTTTGAAGTTATTGAGCTCTTCTTGCATGGCCATCACCCAATCCAGGTCTCCAAGTGCTTGTTCTACCTTAAGAGGCTCCAAAAAGGAAACAAACGAGTAATATTGATAAAAGTTTGCTAAATGTGAATGAGTTGTTACCCCCTTTTGAAGACTCCTAAGGATGTTATCAACAAGATGATCCTATTGTATTGTTTGCCTTAGCCTTGGATGCTCAATGGCCTCTTGTTCATCTTCTGGATCTTCATCATCATCTTGCTCAAATATGGGTTGTAGGTTTTGTCCACGAGCTAAAGTCAAATTAGTTGCTGCTGACTATGTAGGTGCGGCACTACCACCCTTAGGTGTGGCACTGTCGCATGCAGGAGTTGTAGCAGGTGTTTGCTATAGTGTAGCATCAGGTACGTCAGTGGAACTAGGTGCAGCAGCAACTTGAGGAATCACCACTTCAGTGACTTTATCTTCTTGTGGTCTAATATCACCAATTGTCAATTGCTTGATTGCTTCACATGATGGATCCTCCTTTCCTATAATACTTGAATCAACTTGCTCCACTTGAGAGCCATTAGATTCATCAAATATCACATCTACCACAATCTCAACTCTCCCGGAGGTATTGTTGAAGACACGATATGCATGTTCATTTGATCCATAACCAAGAAGAAAACCTTCATCAACTTTAGGTGCAAACTTAGAGGTTTTGGGTTTCTTGTTAAGTATGAAACACTTGTACCCAAACACTCTAAAGTAAGACACCACAGGCTTGTTAACTGTTAGAAGCTCATATGAAGTTTTCTTCAACTTCTTCTGTAGGTAGAGGCAATTGATGGCATGGCAAGCGGTGTTGACGGCGTCACACCAAAAGATGTCTAGCATCTTGTACTCATCTAGCATTGTCCTTACCATGTCAATGAGTGTATGGTTCTTTCTCTCTACTACACCATTTTGTTGAGGGATCTATGGAGTTAAAAACTCATGCTTGATGCCCTCTTCATCAAGAAACTCCTTAACTAGTGTATTCTTGAATTTGGTCTCATTATCACTTCTCACTTTCTTGATGGGAAGACTGAACTCCTTTTGAGCTCTTCTAACAAATATCTTCACCTTCTTTTGAACTTGTCACTTGTCATGCAAGAAAAATACCCAAGTGAAATGGGAATAGTCATCAACAATAACAAGACCATATTTGTTATCCCTGATACTTAGGTAGGCGACCGATCCAAAGAGATCCATATGTATTAGCTCCAATGATTGCTTGGTGGTCATGATGCTTTTTGGTGGGTGAGGTACGCCAACTTGCTTTTTGGCTTGACAAGCGCTACAAATCCTATCTTTCTCAAAGTGAACATTTGTTTGTCTAAGGATGTGTTCATCTTTTAGAAGTTTGGCCATGTGGGGGGCATGACCCTGGATACCCATGGCAGACCACATGGGCTACGCCCCCAAGGGTGGCCCAGCCCACATGATGAAGCTTTGTGGGGCACGACACTGCTTGACGCCTCTCGCAAGATACCGAGAAGATATCCTGAAGATACTACGAGATATGTTAGGATACGTAAGATCCTATAATTCTTATAATTTGTTATTACTTTCCTATTATCTCCTAGATCTAAGCAACTTGTAACTCTACCCCCGAACAATATAAGGTGGGTAGGGACCCCCTCTAAACACACGTAATATCATACGATAGCCAATGCAATCCAACAGACCCCAGGAGTAGGGTATTATGTCATACTGACGGCCTGAACCTGTCTAACTCGTGTGTCTCTGTTGCCTTCTTGTTCTCAATTACATGCATATCTGCCGATCAATCTCCTTTGTGGGATGCCCCTCGAAGGACTATCGATGATATTCTATCTATAGTTGGCTGCCAGATAGGGGTGTGCGTGTTGTTTCTATATCGAACAAGATGGTACGTTCTGCAAGCTCTTTGTCCCTCCCATAGCCTGGCTAGATCTTCATGGTCGGGTCGATCTCGTGGATCGTCAACGCTGATGGAGTCGGAGAGCTCATCGAGCCAGTGTAGATCAATACTGCGCCGATCACCCCAGCACCTGCGATTATAGATCCAATCTCAAAACTGCTTCTGAGGTTGTCTTCGTTGACAACTCACCGCCCGCTCCACCGCTACCAGAGGAGGTGAATCAACAATGACGATCTAATCACATCCATCGATTAGGTTGGCTAGAGGCTCACCTATTGCCTCTCCATCACAGAATCGGCTCTGACCACTCTGGTTTAGTGTTGACCATCCTCTGATCCAGATCTATCAGAGGCTGCTTGAGAAACTCCAGGGGTTATGACCCTACCCTTCGGGTTCACCAATGTCGTAGCCACCTACCAAGATGCCCTAAGGGGCAAGTTCACTGACCAGGTTGGAGATGTCCAACCTCCCACCGACCAGATCGCCGACCAGCCTCCACCGTCTTTCAACATGCTACATGTCGATCGATGCCCTGGAGCATCCCTCCAAACCATCCTGGAGGAGAATCCAAACTCTGAGTCCTAGAGCTCTATAGAGACTGTCGCCAAAACCTCCACCGAGCAACCTCCTCTCCCTCCCTTCCATGGAGGTGCAATCTTTAACGTCAGTGTTGACAACCCCCCATGGGAAGGGGAAACCGAGGAGGACCGTGCCACCCATGTCAACAGGAACATCAACCGTGAGCAACGCTGAGCAAACAAGGCTACCCTTGCGATGGTCGAGGCTCAGCTTGACTCACAAGGAAGGCCATGCCAACTCCACTATAACCTCGATGATGAATTTGTCCGTGTTGACAGCCATGACATCTACAAGACCCTAAGCACCAACCTAGCCATGGCCGCCAATGAGCTCGCTAGGCTCCTACAGACATCGAAGGCTGCCGACCACCTAGGGGCAATAACAATGCCTTCTAGGATCACAACAAGGTGGTCACCACCATCTTCGAGGGCCTCACCTCCACCAAGAGCAGAAAAGAACGGAAGCTTGCCGCCCACCAGGTGCTCGTCGTCAATAAGGAAGACGCCATCGCCAACCCCAGCTATCACCCCTGGTTCAAGGTCCCCATCACCTTCAATAGGGCCGATTAGTGGTCGGATATTCCTTACACATGGCATTTCCCCCTTGTCCTCGACGCAACCGTCCAGAAAGTGCTTTTCAGAAAAGTGTTCATCGATGGTGGGAGCGCTCTGAACCTCCTCTTCGCTAGAGCCCTAAAGGAGCTAGGGCTCGGGATAGGAGATCTCACACCCTCTGTCTCCTCCTTCTAGGGTGTGGTACCTGGCAGGGCATCCAAACCACTTGGAGAGATCACCCTACCAGTATAGTTCAGCACGGCAAGCAACTACCATGTTGAGCACATCAACTTCTACGTCGCCGACTTCAAGACCACCTACCATGCCATACTTGGTCGGCCAGCTTTGGCCAAGTTCATGGATACACTATGCCTATCTGGTGCTAAAGATGCCTTCGCCTACAGGAGTCCTGGCCCTATGGGCCAACCTCTCCATCACTTATGCCTATGAGACAGAGAGTCTCGCCCTCGCCGAAGCCACTGACCTCTCCATCCAGATGGCTAGTGTGGTCGCCGACGCTAAGACGGTGCCTGCTAATGACCTGAAGATCCCAGCACTAGTGCCTCCACGTGCCTCCGCCAAGTCCAAAGAAACCAAGGAGGTCGGCCTCGGCCTCGATGACCCCTCCAAGACCATAAAGATTGGGGCCCACCTCGACCCCAAATAGGAAAGCACGCTCATCTCCTTCCTACGTGCCAACACCGATGTGTTTGCTTGAAAACCTACAGACATGCCAAGGGTACCACAGGAGAAGATCGAGCACTCCTTGAATGTCTCGCCGACCGCCAAACCGATCAAGCAAAAACTCCAATGATTCACACTAGACAAGAAGGAGGCTATTAGGGTAGAAATAAAATGGCTCCTAGCTACTGGATTCATAAAAGAAGTGTATCATCCTGAGTGGTTAGCAAACCCTATTCTTGTTCAAAAAAAGAATAAAGAATCGAGAATGTGTGTTGATTACAATGATCATAACAAACACTGCCCTAAAGACCCCTTCGATCTGCCTCGGATAGACGAGGTTGTAGACTCCACCATCGGCTGTGAACTGCTCTCCTTCCTCAACTGTTACTTTGGCTATCACCATATTTCCCTCAAGGAAGAAGACTAGATCAAGACATCGTTCATCACGCCTTTCGGTGCGTATTGCTATATCACCATGTCCTTCAGACTCAAGAACACTAAGGCGACCTACTAAAGGGCCATCTAGATGTGCCTTGATCAACAGATAGGCTGCAACATCGAGGCTTACATTGATGATGTGGTTGTCAAGTCTAAGACCACCAACAATCTTATCGCCGACCTCGAGGAAACATTCATGAACCTAAAAAGGTATAGATGGAAGTTGAACCCTTCAAAGTGCATCTTTGGAGTTCCATCCGACATACTCCTGGGCTACATCGTCAGCGCCCGTGGCATTGAACCCAACCCTGACAAGGTGTCCGCCATCACCAACATGAAATGACCAATGTTCATAAAGGATATACAGAAGCTTATAGGTTGCATGGCTGCTCTCAGTCGCTTCATATCGCACCTCAATGAAAAGGGACTACCTTTCTTCAAACTCGTCAAGACCTTTGAGCGTTTCTCCTGTTGGAAGAGGCAGACATAGCTTTTGAGCAGCTCAAGTTGTTTCTAACAAAGCCTCCAATCATGACGGCGCCTCGGCCAGACGAAACTCTTCTGATCTATATCGCCACCACTTCTCATGTCGTCAGCACAGCTATCGTCGTCGAACGTGAGGAGCCCGAGCATGCCTATAAGGTGCAACGTCCAGTCTATTTCATCAGTGAGGTCCTTAATGAGCCCAAAACTTGTTATCCTCAAGTTCAGAAACTGCTATATGCTATTCTAGTCACGTCATGCAAGCTCCGCCATTACTTCGAGTACTACAAGATCGTCGTGGTCACCAAGTTTCCTCTGGGGGACATTCTCTGCAACAAAGAGGCCAATGGCCGCATCATCAAGTGGGCTATTGTGCTCGACACTTATTCCATTGAATTTAGAAGTAGGCCTACCATCAAGTCACAGGCGCTTGTTGATTTTATCGCTGAGTGGACCGAGATCCAAGAGCCCATCCCCGCTACTTGCCTTGAGCACTGGGTGATGTACTTTGATGGTGCCCTCAACATCAATGATGTTAGTGCTAGCATTCTATTCAATACACCAACCAAGGATAAGCTCTGATACATTCTCTAAATACATTTTTCATCCTCCAACAACGCCACCGAATATGAAGCGTGTCTCCACGGACTCCGTATAGCCATTGAGCTCGACATCAAATGCCTCATGGTATACAGGGACTCTGCACTGGTCATCAACTAGCTCAACAAAGACTGGTCCTACTCCAGTGAGAAGATGGACGCATATTGCACCGAAATTAGGAAATTCAAAGGGAAGTTCTACGGTATCGAGTACCACCACGTGGTACGAGATCAAAATCAGCTCGCCAACCACCTATCTAAGATAGGCTCTTCTCGTGCCATGATTCTGCCAGGGGTCTTCATTCAAGACCTCTTTACATCATCTATTAAGGAAGAGAAGAAAGTTTAGGAAATTTCCCTCGCCGAGCAGCTGGTACTTACAGTACCCTCGCCGATCGCTGATTGGAGGGAACGGTTCATCAAGTACCTCACTAGCACCAAAGTATCCACCGACAAGACTGAAACAGAATGCCTAATCCATTGAAGCAAGCATTATGTGCTGGTGGATGGAAACTTGATGAGGAAAAGTGCCAAGGAAGGGATACTGCAGAAATGCATCACCCAAGAAGAGGGACTGAAACTACTTCTTGAAATTCACTCTGGTTCCTATGGCAACCACGCGGCCTTGAGAAACCTAGTCGGCAAAGCTTTCTGAGCTGGTTTTTACTAGCCCATGGACATCACCAACGCTGAAGACCTCGTCCAACGTTGTGAAGGATGATGCTAATTTTCACCAAGCAAATCCATATGCCGACATAAGAACTACAAACCATCCCAGCTTCCTGGCCTTTTGCATGCTAGGGACTAGACATGATTGGGACCTTCAAGCCAGCACTAGGTGGTTTCTAGTGCATGTACATTGCCATTGGCAAGTTCTCCAAGTGGATCGAATACGAACTGCTTGTTTTGGCCACTGCAAAGAAAGCACTCGAGCTCTTTGAAGATATCATCCACAGATTCGGTCTCTCGAACAGCATTATCATCGACCTTGGAACTACATTTACTGGTCATCATTTTTTGGACTTCTACGAAGACCGATGCATCTCCATCAAATATGTCTCCGTTGCCCATCCTAGAGCCAATGGCCAGGTCGAACGAGCGAATGGCATAATCCTTGATGCCCTCAAAAAGAGGCTATATCAGAAAGAAGAAAAGCATCTGGGCAGATGGCTCAAAGAGCTACCGGCTGTGGTTTGGGGACTGTGCACTTAAGCTAGTCACAGCACTAGTGTGTCTCCATATTCCTTGGTCTATGGCTCAGAAGCCATACTACCAGCGGACATTGCCTTCCGAGCACTTAGGGTGGAAAATTATGATGAAGAGCAAGCCACAACTGTTCGGATAGAGGACGTTGATAGGGCCGAGGAAGAACACCTGATCACTTGTATCCGCACAGCCAAATACCTAGAAGGCTTGTGAAGATACTACAACCGCAACATCAAAGGTCATTCATTTACTTTCGGCGACCTCGTTCTCCATAGAAAACAGAAAACTAAAGGGATGCACAAGCTCTCCTCCCCCTAGGAAGGGCCTTACGTGGTCAAAGAGGTTACCCGACCAGGGTCCTATTGGCTATGTGACTTGGATGGAATTGATATCCCCAATTCATGGCACATCGAGCACCTTATACGTTTCTATCCTTAAAACACTCTAGATATGTATTCTCCACTCCATGATGAATAAAGTTTTGGTCGCCATAATTTGTCTCCATTGTTTCTCCATTATGGTTTAATCTCCATTAACGGTCGCTGGCTCTAAGCTACTGCTTAATAAACTTGAATATGTGATCACCATAAATGCTCTGCCACATTCTCCATATCTCCAATATGTGATCGCCATAAATGCTCCGTCATGTTTCTCCATATCTCTGAAATGTTTCACCAATCACCGAGCAGCACACATTTTGTTCTGTGCTCTATGGAGAAGACCCAGTCTCCGACCTCGCCCTACACGTGCTACGGGCTTCGTGGTCTACATTATGGGTGACCAGCTGTGGTTCCTTGGTCACGCCTATTCCTCCTACACATGCACGAGCTCCGCGCTCGACATTATGTACTATGGGCTAGCCAAGGCCAAGAGCCTAGTAAAGCTGCTCGGACGCCACTTATACTATGTATATCTCCAAGTTATTTCACCAACCGCTGAGAAGCACATATTTCACTCTGTTCTCTATGGAGAAGACCCAGTCTCTGATCTCTCCCTACATGTGCTATGGGTTCCATGCTCTGCGTTATGGATGGTTGACTGCGGTTCCTTGGTCACGCCTGTTCCTCCTACACGTGCATAGGCTCCGCGCTCGACGTTATGGACTATGGGCTAACAAGGCCAAAGAGTTTAGTAATGAACTAACTACTCGGACGCTACTTATACTACGTATAATCGCGTTAGGGTTAAAACTACAATGATTTTTCATCGCAATACAAGCAAACTGCATAAATATGCACTTGTCACTTTACAACATTTATACATATCCATAAATGTTTATCTGTGCCCTTGTGCGTTCAAACAACTCTCTCTAGTTAATATAGAATACTCTCCGAGAAGATCGCCGGGCTTAGCCATCGCCGTCCATCTCGCCGAACAGGTCGATGTCACCGGCTAGCTTCTTCGCTGCGCCTTCCACCTCATCTTCCAACTACTGGTGCTCCGTCGCACCCATCCCTCTGGCGAATCTAGCCCCTATTGCTTGAAGGTCAATGGCTAGGTAGTGGGACATAGACCACCGCAAGGGCATGAGTAACGGCGATAACGGTGGTGTTGCGGTTAAAGCTTTTGAAGTTCTCCCACACCGCCTTGCACCTATCGATGATGGTGTTCGGACGTGGCGGCCTACCGTCGGGCTGAGGAGCCACCTCTAGGTCGACATAGTCGAGCACCGGCTTGAGTCCGACAACTACGGCATCAAGCTTGCTCCACTGGGTTCTAGCCTCCTACTCTAGCAAATCGAACTGTGCCTTGACCCTCTGACAATAGTCTACAGGCATTGCTAAGGTCCGTCAAGCCAAGAAATTACTCCAGCAGTAACTCTAACTTTGAAGAACTCACCTTTCAGCTCCTCGGTCAGCTTCTCCGCTCGCCTAGCCATCTTCTTCTCCTCCTAGAGTTGCCCGATGGTTGGCATAGCTGGCCAAGCTCCACATCTTACTCTACAAGCATAACTGTCGTCAACAACAAAATGATTGTTCAATAATGCAAAGCAAAATCACCGATACGCCATACATTTTCTCTGCTCGGAGACAATCCTGAGCTACTCAGACTTCTGCTCTAGATGCGCAGAAAGACTTGTCACCTATTCAAAGCTACGTTCTAGCTGCTCAGACTTGCCCCATAGTTGCTCAGACATGGCTGCCAGCTGCTCAGATAGGACACCCTTCTGGTATTCCAGATCCCGCGTGTTGGATTTAGCAAGATCCCGATCGTGTTGGGCCCTTTGGAAGTTTTTCTCCATGAGTTTCATCACCTCCTTCAACTTTGAGTTTTCTTCGGTGAGGGGCTCCATACTCTTGATTAGCTGGTGCCGTTGCTCGGTAGTTCGAGCTATCCCCTACAAACGCATCAAGACTATAAAGAACTCTGATCTCCAACGTCAAATACGAGCATTATAGATGCAGTACTGACCTTGATCTGCTTCATCACTATGGCAACAGAGGACTCCAATCTCCTGAGCTCCCTGGTAGTGTCCTCCTCTTCAACAACCACCACTTTGTCACCTCGCTTGCAGAGGATTCGGACACCTTGAGGTCGTGATTCCTCACGTTGAATCTCTTCCACTTCATCATCCTCTGCAGCTGGAGGCACCACCTGGGAGCTCGGTGGCCAAATAGTGTGGCCAACCACGCCCACTGACGTCTCTAGGAGAGCAGCCTACTCTTTTGGCCCCACCGGTTTTCCTACCCCAGACTCCGATACGGCGTTGGCAACTCCAGCATTCACCTCCGAAGACCCGGTGGCCTCCGCCGTTGCACTGGGCATCGCCGCCGACCTGTTTTCCATCGACGCCAACCATTTGCCACCGCTAAGTACATCAGCAGCAGTGGTTGACTCCTCTGTAGGCCACCAAGCACCTAGGGACTCTGGGACAAGGTCTGCCAGCATTGCCTCCGCCCTAGGACTAGCCCCGGCTGCTCATCAGTTTGGATGGGCAGGGTCTGATCCTCCGTACGCCTTGCTCTGCATTAGATTAGTTCGTCAATAGCCAAAAGAAATAAGGATATGACAACAAAACAACTCTAAGGGAAGGATACTTATGTGTCGGCCTATCGGTATACTTTCCTAAACTGGTGCTGCCTACCCGAGCCCCCAGGCGCGGCCCTGGGTCGACTCCCATGCCCTGGTGTGGAGGTCTAGCGGTCTCCGCTGATGTCCTCTCCTCCACTTGCCACTCTGGGACTCCCCTTGCCTGCTGCTCGAGGACTCCCCACATCTACTGCTCGGGGACTCCCTTCGCTGGCTACTCAAGGACTCCCTCCCCTCCTTTTGATCACTCCTCCGTGCGCATGTTGCATGGAGCCGATTCAATGCTCAAAGGAGGAGCTACTAGAGCCTCATCATCATCCGACCACTCGGACATCATCGCACTATGCGTCTAAGTGGTCTGGTCACCACCAAGTGAGATGCCGCCTAGCTTGCAGGGAACAGCACCCATCGTCTTCCTCTTCTTCCAGGCCGGTTCATCTGCCGCTGCCCTCTTCCCTAGACTTTCTCCAACACTAGGGGGTACTCTCCGTCCGACCAGCGTCAGCACCTCTAGATTCCAATGACATGCTGACGGCACCCTCCCTAGGCTGAGCTAGTGGCCAGGCATCTATCGCCTACAACCAATTGCCCCTCGGCACACCCGAGAAGTACACTGCTCATTCCTACGAATGGATCTTTCCATAAGTGCATCAGTTCACTGCTCGGCAATGGTAAAGGATAAAAAGCATTAGGAATAAAATAATTGGGATGTTTACCTAAGGAGGTGGGTTTGTACAGTTGAAGGTCCTCATCTACTTTGACACACTGAATGAGGCATTTGGAGCGAACAGCTCTGCGGCCTGCTCTAGCACTTCATTCTTTGACAGCCTCCCTGTGCCTTCCTGGGTACCGTCGTTGTCACCCTTGAAGTCATAGCCCACGTGGGCCCTCTCCTTGCAGGGCTAGATGCGGCGCACTATGAAGCTCGCCACCACCAATCCACCGTTAATTTTCATGCCCTTTATCAGGTCAAGGAGCTCCCTCACCTGCTCTATGTTGACACTGCTTGGTTTCTTCGACTAGCTCCTTTGGTTCTCCGGAACATGGTTGACGTCGTAGCGGATGGCAGGATGGCTCTGCTTCATGTAGAACCACCTGGCGTTCCACCCCTTTAGTGAGGTGTTCAGTGGTATAGTGATATACTCGTCCGCCATCCCATCACGAAGTTGAAGATACACGCCGCCGACCACCTTTGAACTGCTGCCACCCTTCTTCTTCAGCCAGAATAGATGACGAAAGAGGTTGAAGTGGGGAACAACTCTGAGATTTGCCTCACAGAAATGGATGAAGATGGAGATATGCAGGATGGTGTTCGGGTCGAGGTTGCACATACTAATGACCTAGAACTCCAGCAGATCCCTCAAGAAAAGTGAATGGGAAAACCTAACCTGTGCCAGAAATAATCCGCAAAAATAATGGCTTTGTCGGTATGGGGCATTAGAAAGGGCTCACCATTGGCTAGCCACCATTTAGCTGTGACACGGTCTGGGAGAATGCCCGCTTCCACCATCCTGTTGATCTCTACCTCCCCCATGACCGATGGCACCCACTCGTTGTCGTGGCTGGCTCTAGCGACCGCCTTCTTTAGGTTTCTAGCTCCCTTCTTCGACGCTATCTCTCAGATCTGTTTTGGGATTGGCGGTGGAAGCGACTACGAATCTAGAAGCATGTGGGCTAAGGAGGAAGATGAAATGGCAAAATGGCAAAGGTGGGAGCGCAGGGTGTAGTGGCGCAGTTATAAAGCACTCCCCACACCTTTCGCATTCGAGGGTTTTTGGGAAACCGGTCCCAAGATTTGTGCCACTTCGAATTCTCCACAATAGCGTGGTGAGCCATTAACTAGGCTTTCACGCAACTACAACCTGTATTGCCCATTTATCGCCGTAATTTGTTACTGCTCACCAAATATTCACCGACTTCTTTGCCATCTATTATGGCACCGCAATTACTATTGTACAACCATTACTCTAGTTTTTTCTCCTGGATTTGTTTTCTCCAAGATTTCCTCTTGTGGCTCGAGGACTGTGTTAGTACTATGACTTATTTCCTCACTGCACTAGGGACTTTCTCTTATTGATTGCTATTTCTAACCCTGGCACCACATGACCACGTCACCAACTGTCAGACTTGGGGACTAAGTGGGCTCACTTCACCTTACGGTGAATGTGCTTTTCTCATCTCAAGGCTACGCCCAAAGACTGTCTGCCTGCTTGGCTAGTCTTCTAATTTTCTTCTACTTTGGAACCTAGCACCACATGACTATGTCACCTATTATCAGGCTCGGGGACTAAGTGGGCACACTTTGCCTTGCGGTGAGTGTGTTTGCATTGATCTAGAAGACTTTATGCCTCTTGAAACTGAAAAAGACTATCTCCCTTTCTCGTGGTCGAACTCCAAGTGGGCACACTTAGTCCACTGCGAAGAAATTTTTGATTCTGAACTTGAGCTCCTACATCCTTATGGCAAGTCGTACTTGGGTCCCACTGCTCGGTGATGGTTCACGCTGCTTGGCGATGGTTCACGTTGCTCAGCGATGGTTCACGCTGCTCGACGATGGTTCATGCTGCTCAGCGACGGTTCACACTGCTCGGCGATGATTCATGCTGCTCAGCAATGGCTCACAACTACTTGACAACTCATCATGGTGGTCGGACCATGAGTTTGACTGCTCAGCTTTGTTCGCACCTGCTCGGACATGCTCAAGACGGCGTTGCATAACGGATACAAGACGCTCGGGGACTAGCTGTGGGGGGCATGACCCCGGATATCCATGGCAGACCACATGGGCTGTGCCCCCAAGGGCGGCCTAGCCCACAAGACAAAGCCTTGCGCGGCACGACATGGCTCGGTGCCTCCCGCAAGACACTGGAAAGATATCTTGAAGATACTATAAGATCCGTTAGGATACATATGATCCCATGATTCCTGTAATCTGTTATTACTTTCCGGTTATCTCCTAGATCTAACCGACTTGTAACTCTACCCCCCGGACTATATAAGGCAGGCAGGGACCCCCTCCAAACATATGCAATAGCATACGATAGCTAATACAATCCAACATACCATAGGAGTAGGGTATTACCTATTACATCATACTGACGGCCTGAACCTGTCTAACTCGTGTGTCTCTGTTGCCTTCTTGTTCTCAATTACACGCATCTCAGCCAATCAATCTACCTTCATAGGATACCCCTCGGAGGACTACCGACGATATTCTATCGATAGGCCAAGTTCCCCATTCCAACATGGGCTAGTCGGTGATGCCAAAGTCAACCCTTGCAAGATTTTGCCACAAAACAAGCCTTAAGCTTAGCTTTACTTTTGTTAAAATCAACTAAGTAAAGCTTGTTCTTTAATTGACCCATAAAGACAATAGAGGAATCCTCCCTTCTAAAGACTTCCACGCCCTTATCCGTAAAGAGACAATTATAGCCCATCTCACACAATTGAGAAACGGACAACAAATTGTAACTCAACAAATCAACACGTAATACATTGGTAATTAAATGCTCAAGAGTTATAGCAACTTTACCAAGACCAATCACATCCCGCTTTGAATTGTCTCCAAAGATAATATTTTCATTTGAGTGCGTCATTAGTGAATATGATGAGAACATACTCCTTTCTCCAGTTATATGATTTGTACATCCACTATCAAGCACCCAACTTGATCCACCAGAGGAGTATGCCTACAAAATAAGTTTAGTTGCTAGAATTAGGTCCCCAATTTGACTTAGGGCCTTGCATGTTAGTCACAAGGATCTTAGGACCCCAAATAGAAGTATTCCTATATATGTTGGTTTCCTTTCCAACATATTTTGCAACCACTTTCTCACTGCTGTTGTTCTTCAAAACAAAGCATGATGTCAAGCTTTGTCGAGGTGTATAAGTCTTTGGTTGATAGGCACACTTCTTCTTGGTGGCCCACAATGATTCCTTAGGCTTTTGGAAAACCTATTTCTGCTGGTACACCTTCTTCTTGGGCTTACTTTGATCATGAGCAGAATTGGTAGCCTTCCCAATTTTGCGGGGCACGGCACTGTCGCCCTTCACTGTAGCACTACCGCTCTAGGACACTACACTACCATGGTCTATGCAGGCTGATCTATACCAATTTTGCCCTTCCTCTCAAACTGCACACACACTCATAGCCATTAACTATCCTTCCATTTGTCTTGGCTGCTTTTGTGTGGCCGAGCCCATGCTTGATTGCAGGATGCCTTCCTTGCTTAAATTGTGGCCCTTTTGATTCATCATTCTTCTTGTCATTGAATTGGGTCACACTCATCCACCCTTTTCTAATGATTTCATTGAGCCTAGTAATCTCCTTTCTCATAGCCTCCATATTTGCAAGATTAGTGGAATAGACATTCAAATCAAGATTAAAATATTTTCCACAACCTTGATTAGTGGAGGAAGTAGAGATTTCCTTTGCCTTAGAGAGATGTGAGTTGCTATCCCAAAGAATGCTATATTGCATCTCAAGTTCTTTGTGCTTTTTATCCAAGTCACAATACTTTTTCTTAAGAGCTTTATTTGCTTTCTTTGTGATAGCATGGTCCTCTTGCTCTTTGGCCAAGGCCTTGTGCATGGATTTTACCTCACTTCTCTCTAATGTAAGAGCTTCTTTGCTAGCAATATAGAGATCCTCTTATTGGATAAGAGTCTCTTCTCTAGATTCTAGCTTGGCTTGGACACTCTCTAGATCCTCCATTAGCTTAGTGATGAATAATTTGGTCTTTCTATCTAAATTTTTAGTTATCATGTTTATTTCTTCATCACTAGATTTATCATCACAAGAGCTATCACGAATATCACTACTAGAGATATCACTAGGAGGTGAAGGAGATTTGGCCTTTGATTTGGATTTTACCTTCTTATGCTTTGCCAAGAGACAAATGTGAGGGGAGTAGTAGTCATCATCGGACATGTTGTTGAATAGCCTTGGTGTAGGGGATGACTTGTGAATAGCAACGGTTGCAATCTTCTCATCCTCTTCACTTGTGCTCTCTTTAGTTGAGTCTCATTCATGCCCAATGTGAGCCTCTCCCATGTTCTTCTTGCTCTTCCTCCGGTTGGCCTTGTCCTCTTTCTTGTATTTATTGTGCTTGATCTTATATGGACACTTGGCAATGAAGTGATCGGTGCTACCACAATTGTAGCATGTCCTCTCTTTGTTGTTTGGAAAGTTTCTCTTCACTACCTTATAGCCTTGCTTCTTTAGCCCCTTGTGAAATCTCTTCATAAAGAGAGCAACATCATCAATCTTCTCATATTGATCAACATCATTTTCACTTTCACTTGAAGATGGTGTGATCTCTGCTCTTTCTTGAACTTGCTTATTTGCTTTGGGCTTGCTAGTTGAAGCTTGTTAGTTGATCTTGGACTTGCTGGTAGAGCCTTGCTTGCTTGATTTGTTGGCCTTAAGAGCTACATCTTTGATCTTGATGCCCTCTAGCTTTGCTTGCAATTCTCCAAGTTTCTTCCTCGCATTTGCTTCTTCTCTTTGCATGTCAAAGGTCAAGATCCTTCCAAGTACATCATTTGGTGTGAAGTACTCAAACTTCTTCTTGTCTCTAATTAGAGTGACTACAGTCTCATTTCTAGGTGAATAAGCTTCCAACATAATCTTAACAACTTTATGATCATCTAGCTCATCACAACCATAGGCTCTAATCTTGTCCACCATTGTCATCAACCTATCAAACATCTCTTATGGCCCCTCTTCATTCAAGATTACAAATTGGTTGAGCTTTGACATCAACAAATCAATCCTTGCCTCTCTCACTTTGTCAACCCCTTCATGTGCTAGGTGTAAAGTGTCCCATATTTTGCTTAGCAACATCAACTCCAATCACTCAATTATACTCATCACCATCTAAGGCACTAAGCAACACACTTGTGGCTTGACCATTGAGGTGAATGATTCTCATCTCTTCTAGTGTTGGGTTCTTGGGATCAACCAGAGACTCAAATCCATTGCAAACAATCTCCCAAATGTCGGGGTGAAGACCTATAAAATAGACTCTCATCAAGTGCTTCCACTTGGCAAAGTTAGTCCCATTGAAATGAGGTAACTTGCCCGTGGGCACATTGATAAAAGACCTCCGAGCATGGTTAGTCATAGGAATAGAAGAGTAGTTAAAGGATACGGTGGTATATTTGTTGTTGTTGGCCTTACCCTTTCCTTTCTTCTCCTTCTTGTCCCCCTTCAACATTTGGTATGACTCATCATCATCTCAATCTTTAGAACTACTTGATATGCTTGATGATTCACTTGTTGCCTTCTCTTCTTCTTCCTTCTTCCTAGCTTCTCTTTATTTTCTTCTTGCTTCTCTCTTGAGCTTTCTTTCTTCTTTCCTTTGTTTCTTCTCCTCTAACCGTTGCTCCTCCTTCTTCTCTCTTGCTTCTCTTTTTAGCTTTCTTGCCTTCTTCCTTCTTTTTCTCTTATTATCATTGAGAGCTCTTTCGACATTGGTAGCCTCAAGATGTGGTAGTGTGGTGTTGCTTGCTATCGATGCACTCAGCTCACTGTTGTCCGTGTTGACATCCACCGGCTTCACGTCACTAACTCCTCCTCTGGGCTCCATACCTCACGTGGTGAAGCGTATATGAGGTAACCTCGCTTTGATACCACTTGTAGGATCTCTGGTTGACCTAGAGGGAGAGTGAATAGGCCTATCAAAACAAGCACTCAAACTTTTATCAATTTCATCCTGCGGCACTGCCGGTCCAGAATAGTAGCACTGCCGCACCTGCAGACAACTTCGAGTCACAGTTCAAAATCAGTGAATAAAAACTTAGATTGGAGAAATTTCTTAGCTTACTACAGGTATGATAGTGATAGATCGAGAGCTAGAAGTAGTAGGAACACCACACACAAGTAGATCGACTAGAAACCCTAGAAATTACCTCAACAACAATATGATATGCAAGTAATGTAAATCAAGCACAAGATACACCATGATTTATCCCATAGTTCAGCTCACCACCAAGGCTTGCCTACATCCATGTTGTTGAGGTTAGCCACTAAGGCTTAGGGCTTTTCAACCCTTCCTCGTTCTCAAGTCAAGAGACTTAACTTTTGAGATGAGGGGTGAGTTTACAAGCTTCAAGAGATGGTTACAAACCTCCTGAGGCTGCCACACAAGTTGGTAAGCTCTACGGGTGACGCTCTAGATGGCTAGGAGCAAAGCTCCAAGAGTAACAAACACAACCGCTGGCCAAAACGTGAACCAAGTGCTCTTTTAAGTTGAGGAATCAATAGAGTTGCTCTGTAATAGAGTTTTGGACCCTTTTCTCTCAAGGATTGATGGAAAAATCAATGGATTTGATTGATTGCTCAAGGTCACTAATGGAGGGAGAGAGAGAGAGAGCTCCTTTTCTATTTTTGATGAGCTGAAATGAGCAGAAGGAAGAAGATAGCCGTTGGGGAGGAAGAGGATGGGTATTGTCGGTGCAGAAAGTGACCAACACATAAATATTTGTAGTTTTGCCATATGTTGTGATCGGATGTGGCCAAGCACTCAATGACATAGGGTTTATACTGGTTCAGGCAACATGCGCTACGTCTAGTTTGAGTCAGTCAGTGACTTTATTCCTGAGTCCAGGTGCTCGAAGTTTACTGTGGAGTTACAAACGAGAGGGAGAAAGTTGAGGGGTGCAAGAGGTCCAGTCGGACTCTGGTCTGAAGGGCCAAGAGTGACGGGAGCTCCACTATGCGCTAAGTGTTCGAACATCTATTGTTCGTTGGTATCCTTGGTCATTCAGGTCGTGTGTGGGTTGTTTGAGTTGTGAACTCATTGACCCCCTGTTGGGAGAAAGCGCATCCCCTTTTATAGATGAAGGGGAGGGCTTTTACAAGTGAGAGAGAGTGTGTGAGAGTACGTATGCTACTAAGTCTTGTTGCCCACGCCATCGGGTATAAGATGATGGTAGGCGCCCATAACACTATTTGTGTCGGACGCATATGGGAGGTTTTACCATATTCACAATGTATGGCAAATGACGGCACCCACAACACTGTCGACGCCTAGAGGCATGTGGGGGTTTTTATCGTGTTTGCCTGGTATGGGAATTGATGGCACCCACAACACTGTAGGGTAAATCATCGGTGCCCACAACACTGCTTGGGTTCTGACATGCCTGGAAGGTTGCAGGGCACCCTTCTGACATGTTCTGTTGGTACTGTCCTACAGGTGTATAGGGTACGGTCCTTGGTTTTGTGGTTGACTTAAGTGTCCTGCTTTACTTGCTCCGCCTGTCTCTTGGTCCTCACTGAGTGGGTGTCCCCGGTCAGTTGGTCCCAGTCGGCTCCGACTACGCTAGTCAGAGAAGACCTATAAGCAGAGATTCGGTGTATCTTTGGTCGGAGACGTGGGTCAGAGTCGGAAGCATTGTTAGCCAGGCCTTCCGGTCAGAGAGGTGAGCCAGAGTCAAAAGCTAGGCCTTCTGGTCGGAGAGGCAGGCCAGAGTCAGAAGCGGGCGTCATTCCTCCTTGGCCAAGCCTTAAGGTTGGAGATTAGATCGTCCTTCTAGCCTGTCATTAGGTTTTTGGGCTGGCCCAAGAGTTGCGCGTCATTCACAACATCGTCTGCTGGGTCGAGCCTTTGTTGGGAAGCTGGTCCATGAGGGACCCTAGGTTCATGAACCCGATAAGTATAAATACCCCCTCAGCCCCAACGATCACTTAAGTCATGTAGTGCCATGACTTAAGTATGGCAGTGCCGCACTGCGACAGTACCCCTCTTCAAGTACGGCAGTGCCACACCAGTCAAGACAACAAGGGTAAGAGTAAAGTTTAGACTTTCTTGGCTGTGAATCTGAGGATGCATGTGTATGTTTGAGCACTTGGTAGCACATGTTAGCTTAAGCATTATGTCCCCCTTTATAGTATGACTTTTTCTATACTCAAATCCAAAATATAAAAGAATTTAAACATCCTTTGAGTTTCAAGCCATCAACATTTGTAATTAGGGCTCCTCCATTTCATGTAGCATCCTAAAATATAAATTCCCTGCTTGTCATCTCGATAAATCTCATTAATTCTCTAATTGTGTGGTCATTATCACCAAAACCTATAATTAGAGCTTGATTGCACTTTCATAGGAAACATTAGCATCCGCCACATCAAAGAAGTAAAAAACGTGTTACATCAGATGGATCTAATGATGATCTTTTGACATTACAAAATAATCTGGTTCATTTTCTACAAATATGGTCTACCTTATGACACATTGACTTGTACAAACCTAGAGATGATTACATTATGTACAATGGAGTAATTACATCTCAAGTGGTGAAATCCTAGCATTGTTGTGTGAGAAATCATTCAATTTATTTAGCACAATTTACACCATCTCTTCTAAGGGTAATTTGATTTAACTCGGTTCTTACTTGATTTAGAGGATGACTCTCAACAAGGATTTCTTTTTTTTAAAGTTTGGGGTGTGTGGGGTGGGGTGGGGGTGGGGTGGACAAGGAAACTATTCTACATTCAAGAATCTGTTATAAAACATGTTGCCAACGGTTAGGACCTTCCCCTCTCTGTCTCTCATGATCACATAGTGGAAGAAAATAGAACACATAGAAACAAGAGATAGGGAGACTATTCTTTATTTCTCTCAATATTGGTCATTACAACATAGAGCTCCCATATATATACAGTCTTACCAAGGCTTAAGAGTTTTGGTAAAAGCCCACATACAAATGGACTAGGATCAGGATTCCTCCTTCTCCTTTCCTACTAGGATAGAGTCTGTATGTTTTACAACACTCCCCCTTGGGCGATTACCATGATATACACATGCCTTAATAAAAACTCCATCCAAAAACCCAGTGGGAAAATGGTTCTTGGAGAAAAGAGTACACCACATTCGTTAATTGCATTGCATATGTTGTCTCATTAAAAACCTTGTGTGAGAAACCTTCAAGTAAAAACTCACATAGGGAAAAAGAGTATAATATTTAACCTTCTTGGCCATGTATTCTTTAGGATATTCTATTCTTCAAGATAGATATTGATTTTCATGATCTACGCATAAACTTCAGTGTTTTAGCAAATATGATCTACATGATCTTTATAATTCTAGTGGTTTACCTTTAAGGTAGAGTCAATAAAAATATGCTCCTCCTCATAAAGCCAAATTTTGAACTTCATTGTTTAAACCACACTTTTCATAAATGCATGCTTAATTAATGGTATGCAGTACCATAATACTATATCTTACAAAAAGTTGGCTCATAATTCTTCGATGAATTATATGAAAAAACAAGAGCAATATGATTCATGCATAATAACCACTTATTAGTTGTTCAAAACAAATAAATTTTATCCTTCAAGGTAATAAATCCTTTCAGAGGATTATGAGGGTAAATATGTTACAATATTCAATATCTTCTAGATAGTGCATCAAACTTATACTAGAGTTTGGGTACTTATAATTCTTTCTTAGTGGATTTTTAAATTATATGTTCTACAAATCTTTAGGATTTTGATTGTACCACTAAATGATCTAGTCTTGCATTTGACATTTATAGGATAATTCAATTGCCAAAGTCACCATTATTCTTATACCTTCTATGGTATTTAGAGGATATCATCACTTCATTGCTAGCCTTTCAATATGGAATTTCTAAATGTTTGTATGACACCTTCAAGGTGTTTAAGATTTCTCATTTCCTTTCTCTCGGGTCTCTATTCACTTCAGAGATTAATTATGTTTATTTAAGAATCGACTGGTAAATCCTTCATGGATTAACTCCTTAAAGGGCTTTCTCATTTTTGGTGAATAACATTTCTTTTTTATGAGATATATTCTCTACTACATGAGAGATTATTTTGTGATATACACAATGAAATATTATAACTCCTTAAAGAGCTCTCATTTTTGGTGAATAATATTTCTCTTTTATAAGATATATTCTCATTTTTGTATAAGAGATTTTTATCATGATGATTCTATTCCTTCTAGGATATGCTCTTCTTGAGACTTCAATATTCATCATGAATATATTCTACCTTAGACTTCTTAGTACTTGTATGAGATTTAATTTTCATATGTTGCAATTTATATTCTTTAGGAATTATATGGATTTTCATAATCCACTTATTATCTACATATTCCATAATCATTCAATTCATTTGCCACAGATATAGTAGAATATTTATTTCTTCTTAGTAGGAGATTCAACCTCAATTGCATTCTTCATTGACCCGATATAATCGCTACAGACGACTTTGCCATGGACTTTGTTTTTCGGATCCAGGTTCTCATAAGAGAAATATTTGCAATTATAGAGGTAGAGTTGTCGACAACTATTTGTTTTCTCCCAATATTCTCATAATATGAGATTATTCTGTCTCTTTGTTATTTCCCAAATAAGAGATGATTTGTTGTTCTACATACCCAACACTAATGATGTGCGCGCTTAGTGTGTTGGATTTCATCTTCATGATGATCCTCTTAATGAGGTGCTTAACCTTCTTCATGAGGTGTTCTCTTCATGAGAATGGAGGAGTTTGTTCTTATTTCATTTGATAAGTATACATTAAACTAGAATCCATAGGCGTCCCCATAGATTTTAGTTTGATAGTATATAATATTTAGTTTACTACTAGTAAACATAATTTCTGGTTTATAACTTCAAGTTACTCCTCTCATTTTTTCAAAAACATCTAGCATATGCTCTGCTTTATGCTTCACAAGAGCATTAGTCAAACTATTGTTTGATTTAGTGTGTGATATTATTCCTGCTTCAGGCTTCAAGGAATATTTTCTTTAGATCATTTTCCTTCTATGGAAACAATATTTGGCATTCAAAATATGCTTTCTCTCCCCCCTAATACCAATATTAGATCTTTAATAGCATACTTTAAAAGATATCCCCTATCATGGGCTTAAAATAATCAAATTCATGCGTCTCCAACTACCAACGAAGGCCCATTCATGTATGCTATAATAAAATTTTATGAAAAAAAAATCATGCATATATTTAAACACGGGGTTAGTATTCATTAAATGCAGCGAACTAGAATACATAAAGTGCATTTAAGAATGTTTAGCATTCCTACAAACTCAGGGATGTCCCCCCTGATTTGCACATATCATAGTTTAAAAAACTATTTCATCGTCTAGCTTCTTCATTGTTTAGCAAAAATAATGATCTAATTACTCATACATAATTAAAAAATAGACCATATACTTCAAATGTATAAATACACAATATTCAAAATTACATGGAATTTCCTCTATAATTTTCTAACCAAATGTCTTTTCTTCATAAATCCAAAATCATAATTAAGTGTTTTATCTATTAACTCAATTTTTACTATAATTCAGTCTATTCAAGTGGGTCACTTCTCCATTTAGCCAATTTCAGATTGGCCCTTTTAGATTAACCAACTTCCCCTGATCTTAGGCTACTTGGCTCTAGACCGATCTATTGCTTAGGCATGTGATGCAATTTAAAGCAAAATATTCCTTAGTTCAACGAGAAATATATAGACATAGCATACTTGCTAGCCATTGTAATTATGAGAGAAGTGCAAAGGTAGCTACTAGCTACAAATGTATCTGCTATACTAGTATTCATACAGGAGTGGAGATAGTGCAGCTCGACAAGAGCGTAACATAGTGATACATATTCATATGTAATGTGGAATGTTGGTATTCAATCCAAAGTAATAGATAACAATAAAATACAAAGCTACAAGCTTGCTTGCAATTAGTATAATATAGAGAAAGTTAACTCGGCCGGAAGGGATGCGGGGCTAGGACTTCAAGTCTTGATACATGCACTTAAAGATAGATTTAGAAAGGCTATACCTATTAAATATATATTACTCACATTTTTTTATGCCTTTACCCAAGATTCCTCCCCTTTTTATGTCATAGTTACTTCAAGTAGTAATACATGCATCATATATGAATAATCATATCTAATGTTCCATAGAATCCAATCATACTTCTGGTATTCATTGGTTCTGGCATGAAATTCACATATCAAGTGTACTATTCAGTGTACAACAACATATTCATGGTAGGTTTTAAACTTCTAGTTTCTGGGCTGAAGTATTAAATACTTAGCTTATGGATTATAATATTTATTGACTAAGTTGATCCTTCTAAGATCAGTTAATATGCTAGTATAGTCAAATTGTTCATGTGTTTCTAGAAATTCAGTTTCCTTTCTACCTATATGGTAGTAGTGCACAATGAACTATATAACCTTCATGGTTAATTGAGGCTTCTTTGTGGATAAAATTAATATAAAATTTATTTAGATAGGCAATAGGCAATTGTTTATATGTAAAACATATAAATCTAATTCAGTCCATGCAAGATTAACATATATTATTGTCAGTAAAAATTGCAACTAAGAACTTCATATTAGTCTTCAAGCTAATAAACTAACCATTAACTCTTCTACGAGTTTACATAATCCACTTAATTCAACAGGAATTAAAACTTAAAGCACCGTCACCACTAATATCAATACTTCAGGATATGAATTTCAAAACCAACAAATCTATAAGCACATGATTTAAGTTCTTCTTCAAGAGAAACTTTAAATATTCTAATTTCTATCCATTCTTACTTGTCTTAGCTTCAATGCTTGAAATTTAGCAGCTTCATGCTTGCTCGATCCTTCTAGGAGTATAATATATGCAAATCACATATCCTGATTTATAGAACTATCTAACAATTCTGACTCAAATTCTACTTGATATTGAGTAATTCTGGATGATATTTGATACTTCTAGTATTTCAATGCTCTTGATCTTCTATTTCAAGAAATATTTCTTCTGGAATTTAGACAAATCCATCTTTATCATCTTGTCTTCTATGACTTTTAACACAAAGTTTCAAGCTAATTGCATTTGTTTATAGAGTAGCATTTATATCCCATATGGTCATATAAGCTTGAAAATTCAATTTTCAATATTTCTAACATTATGCAATCATCATAATATAGGATATCTTTTAGAATTTCTCTTGCAGTGAGTCCCATAAGATCTTTAGGATTTAGTTTGGTCACATAGTCATTCTTTGAGAGTAATATCATGAACTATAATGCTTAAGGTCCACTCCACTTCAGTGTAGTAGAATATCTGTTTACACCAAAATTTGGAAGAAGAGTCGCAGGAATTCGAAAACTCCTAAGATCATGTCATCAAAGAATCAATTGCGTGCAGATCAGAACCAGCTGATTCGAATGCACCACTAGAATCGACTTTCTTTAAGTAGCGCCGGTAGATAACGACAAAGGCTACGCTCGGTGCCGAGACAAAGCATGTTGGACTCTACAAAAAGGGAAAGAGTATAGGCCAAGTTATCTTAAATTAGGAATGTTTTCTCTAGGGCCCAAGATTGTGATGAGTCGTGTTTAGATATGAGTCATGCATAGGTCCTAGGTATAAATATCAAACCCCAGCTATTGTAAAAGACACACAATTAATTAAATACAAGTTACTTACTTTTTTGGCTCCAACCATCCCTTAGGAGTAGTAGAGTAGATCTTGGCTAGTTCTTCAGCAAGTATGGCTGCATCGATCCGGTCGACCTCCACTGCTTGTCTATAAGTACCGTCATGGCTTATATCTCTGTTCGTACGGCTGCATTGATCCGGTCGACCTCCACTGCGACTATGGTATAAGTTAATTATCGACTCTTGTCTAATTCAAGTACGACTGCATCGATCCGGTCGACCTCCACCGCTCGAACTAGATTAAGGTCAAGTTATTGGCTCTATCTAAGGGTGGCGTTCCTTCGGATAGATTCATTAAGTTACCGATATTGCTTATTGCTTCCATTATTTATTTAATTACAGCAATATCATTTCTCCCAATTGGGATTGATCTAGATCAGCCTTATATCTTTTTTAACCCATCGTTTGCTAATCTAAATTTAATCTAATCTGCACTTTAAACGATGACTTATGTTTTATCGGCTGTTTTATATCAATCTTAATTGTGCATAGCGTGCGGTTAAGACGTGTCTGATTTTGAGTAGATCTATTGGCTAGCGAAAATCATTCTATGGCCCATTATCATAGCCTGTGATTCTGCCTCACACCCCACTGTTAACACCATGGAGTGGGGATCGTTATTTGGTAGATGTATTTATGAGAGGGCATGATCTTAACCGTGTGAGATGTCTGAATCGGCTGTTTTAGCCGATATCGAGTGCTGTTACAAACAGTTCACGTCACAAGACCGTTGAAGTAGCGATAGGTTGAAAGATGTGTTAGCCCCATGATCTTATTATTGTATTACGACCTGTATGATTCTGCCTCATGCCCCACTGATATTAGTAATAAGTTAGGGTCGTCGAGTCTATTGTTGTTTCTACGGCCTATATGATTCTGCCTCATGCCCCTTTGGTCATAGCGATAGATGAGATCTAATATGTTCATTAGATTTATTCTATTAAATGGTTGAATGATGATGAACTGTTTTTTTATAAAGGGGTTCGGTTACTTGCAGTCATTGGCTCAGTATAAACTAATTATTGTTAGTATCTTACTGCCATTGACTAATATTTGTCTAAAGAATGATATTCATCTTGAACGATAACCGATTCTTCTTACACAACCCCATGAGCTTTAACCGATTTATTTTTATGAATATGCTAGAATCGACTATTTAGTCGATCTCCTTTCATATCGGCTCTCAGAGCCACACATTCGGGACTGTCTAGCAACACCGGCATGTTCCGCCTTAAATTACTGATAAACTTTCTCTCCTTGTCAATTGCAGGGTCAAATTGACTAGCACATCTCGAGAGGAGTGCGCAGGATCGACCACCCCTGCGCTGAAGCTAGGCGGATCTCCAGCTCCATCGAGCAGACCCTTCCGGTTTGCTTGTGTGCCCTGGGTACGGGACGAAAATTTTGTGTCGACAATATCCTACTAGAATTTAATAAATGACCATGCTATATAATTCTGTCATTCAGGACAAGTTTAGGATATTCCTTCTTCGTGAAGGTATGCATATATTATTATTACCGGAATCTGTGCGCATGAGTTTACTACATGTAAACAAGTGGTGAAGTGCAAAAAGATAGCGGATGGTTATACAAAATACTCTTAGAAGCATCCTAGCATTTTTTCAGGATTATGGTATATGCAAAATTTTAGAATTAATACTGACCATTCATTCATTCCAAAAATTCATTATGCTAGAAAAAACAAATATGAGCCTCTCAAAGATGATAAGTCTAAGGTCTGCAGGATTTAGAGAGGTCATATACCTTATGACATGTTTCTAGTTTAATAATTCAAGTTTTTATTCTTACAATTACATGGTATACAATTCATAATGATATCGTTCTAGCATTTTTCAAAACTAATTTCAAAGTGTAGAAATTTTACAGAATCAATCTGCTATTTAATTCAAAAAAATAAAACTAGGCAAAAACAACAATTAAACTGCAGATTCAAAGTTGTATATGAACTCTTATATATTCAATTCAAAATATAAGAGGGTACAGTAAATATGTATTAACAACGGGTCTAGGGTTAAAAACTTCTTTAAAAACTGAATGTTCCAAAGGGTGGTGTGCAAAAATACCGTAAATTCATATTTACATTTACGAGAAACATAGATTCTATTATGCAGAAATAGATAACTTATGCTTAAATTCTTCGAGAATTCGAAGATTAATCATAAAAATTCGGATCTATTAGCTAGCCCCTTTTCTTAATTCGATGCTTAAATTCTTTAGTCCTGATCTATTATTAAGAGATTCCCTCCTTTAGCCTGATTCAACCAAGGCCCTGTTTAGTTCCACTCCAAAATGCCAAATTTTTCAAGATTCTCCGTGACATTGAATCTTTGGACGCATGCATGAAGCATTAAATATAAATAAAAAATAAAACTAATTACACAGTTTAGATGAAATTCACGAGACGAATCTTTTAAGCCTAATTAGACTATGATAGGACACTAATTACCAAATAACAATGAAAATGCTACAGTGGTATTTCGCTAAAAATTTTGCCATCTAAACGGTACCCAGGCATGCTTGTCCTTCGAAATGTTGTCGTAGATAGCTGCGACATACAAGTTACTACTCACAAGGCATCAAAACCGCGTGACAGATCACCGCATGCAGGCGGCAGCCAAGTGCATACGGAGCGACAGGCCACATACGCGTGGGGAGGCTATGGACGACGCAGGCCATGCATGTTTGTTGGGCTGCTGACGGGGAGTCTAAGTCGATCGTGCACCATAGTTATGAGCTAGCTAGCACGGTCACGGATGCATGTTCCGTTGCGCGCGTGTTCGAGTCGCTGCGATGCTGGACACGGCTGCATGACTTGGCTCGTGGTGACACCCGGATGCTGCCGGTGCTGTGTGCCTGCAATTTCTGATGGACGGCGTGGCGAACCACCGTGCCATGGTGGCAACGACTTCGACTGGGGCTAATCCATGCATGTGCAGGTAGTCCAGATGTACGTGACTGCGGGCAACGTATATCGGTGACATCAAGAAGATGACATGTGATGATTGCATCCATCAGACCACTTGTTCGTGTGCATGCTGAACTCCTACGTGTAGCATATTGCATAAATTCTTTTTTATTTTAACTCTAGATGCAAATCCGTTGTATGCTGTAGATGCGATTCAAGAGCTAGAGCATTGGCAAAACAAAAACATCGGTGTGCAAAGAACGAGATCAATCTGCAGGATGTGATTTGTTGTTTATACCTTGTAAGGATGTCAATTTGATCTACCTCACATACCGTGTAGGATAGTGGTCAGTAGATACATACCGCCTAGGACGTTTGGCATAGTCGTAGAACTGTCTGCTTGACGGCAATGGTGCATGTCGATGCAGTGTAGATTAGTTGCAGGTAGAGGTAGCAGATCCGTTCCGCTAACGTACGTCGGGGATGTCAACGTCGTCGAAGTAGTCACGACGAGACGTCAGTACGAGCGTCGCGTCGAAGATCGGCGGCGGCTTCAACAACAATGTCGACGTAGAGCTTGTCATGCTGATAACGTGTTATAAAACATGTTGCCAACGGTTAGGACATTTCCCTCTCCGTCTCTCATGATCACATAGTGGAAGAAAATAGAACACATAGACAAAAGAGATAGAGAGATTATTCTTTATTTCTCTTAATATTGATCGTTATAACATAGAGCTCCCACATATATAGTCCTGCCAAAGCTTAATAGTTTTGATAAGAGCCCACATTCCTCCTCCTTTTCTACTATGATAGAGTCCGTATATTTTACAACAGAATCAACACTTGGAAACGAATTATTACTCTCCCTTGGCCTATCCAAAGGGGGTAAAAGCCTCTCGCCAATGTAAGCCTGTGTCCCCAAGCAAAGAAGAGATGCACCGACACAATGCTGCAGAGCCGGAGGGGGCGAGACGCTGAGAGAGTGAGACTCAAGAGACAGCACATGAGCGTAGCGTAGAGTACATGACACGAGCATCTTGACTGCGAACCTAGGGAAGCATGCAACATGCAGCAGGCCAGCAGCAGCTTGCTCCCTTTGAAAACCATCCAGATCTCACGGAAAAGTCGGAAACGATACCTAGGAGTAGGAAATATCTTAATGCGTTTAAGTTGAAGTACAGCAGCATTTTCACGTGTACTCGTAGGACAGGCGGGCGTTTTTTTTTTTAGGCGGGCAAAGCAACCGCGAAATCAAACACAAAAAAACAAAAAAAAAAGAAGAGAGAACCCCATGGACAGGCCCGCCGAGCCCATCCACGGCCGCTAGCTGCTCGCCAGTGCCACCGGGGAAGAAGGCCCCGCCCCGCACGCCACTGCGGCCGAGGTTGCTCGATCCACCACCGAATTCGCCGTTCCTCCCTACGCCATCGCCGGAGGTGGACGGGGCAGATCCATCGCGCCTCGATCCACCGCCACCACGACCCGATCCACCCTAGCCGCGTCTCGATCCGCCGCCACCGCGACCCGATCCGCCCCCTGCCGCGACTGGATCCGCCGCCGAGGGGCCATTGCGACCTGATCCATGCTCAGTGGCGGGAAAGGGGGAGGGGCGCTGAATCTGCCGGTTGTGGAGGTGCTCCGGCTAGCCGGTGGTGGGGGAAGGCCAGATCCGTGCTCGGGGAGAGGGAGAGCGCCGCCGCCTGCGGGGGACAGGGAGAGGGAGGCCCGCCGCCACCTGTGGGGGAAATGAAGTGGAGAGAGGCGCCGCCGCTTGTGGGGGAGAGGGAGAGGGAAGGAGCCGGGGCAGATCCGTCGCACCTCGATCCGCCGCCACCGCGACCCGATCCGCCCCAGTCGCGTCTCGATCCGCCGCCACCGCGACCCGATCCGCCCCCCGCCACGACTGGATCCGCAGCTGAGGGGCCATCACGACCCGATCCATGCTCGGTGGCGGGGAAGAAGGGGGAAGGGCACTGAATCTGCCGGTTGTGGAGGTCCTCCGGCTAGCCGGTGGTGGGGGAAGGCCAGATCCATGCTCGGGGAGAGGGAGAGCGCCGCCGCCTGCAGGGGACAGGGAGAGGGAGGCCCGCCGCCACCTGTGGGGGAAATGAAGTGGAGAGAGGCACCGCCGCCTATGGGGAAGTGGGAGGAAGGAGACGGAGAGAGAGGGGCAGGCGAGGCCGCGAGAGGGAAGGAGACGGAGAGGAGTGATGGGCGCCGCGGCTGTCTGTTTGTGAGGAGAGAATGACCGAAGAAAACGCTAAGCCCTTGTTTATATATGACCCGTTACAATGGACTTTGCCTAGGCCTGAGCTGGGCCAGTATTTTTGGAGGCGGGCTTTAAAGTGTGCCCACATCCGAAAATACATTTATGGAAGATGACCGCCTCCGTAAATAGGCTATTTTTGGAGGCGGTTGTCTTTAGGCGTCCGCCTCCGTTAATCGTAGGTATTAACCACGGCGGTTGGATTTTGTGACCGTCTCCGCTAATAAAAGGGTACCGTCTTGTAAAATCATTTTTGTAGTAGTGAGCCTGCCTGCACATAGACTACTACAGGGTCAATGTACCTCTCTACTACACCATGCCACCGTGCAAGTGTCCAAGTCATTCGTATCTCTCCTTATTATGTGTAGATAGAAAATGCATAAACAAAGTCAAAGTCTCCGCAGTTGTGGAGAACTATGGCCGATCAGAGTACCTAACTATCACGGACCTTTAAAGTAAATCCATCCATCGAGGTGTCCCAGTGTTCGAGCCTCTCTCTCTTCTTCGGAAATGGTAGTTATGCTTGTGAGAGCGTGCTGCGTCAACTAAAGAATAGCCTAGCTGTGGCAGCACCTGATCAGCTGATCTGCTATTCATGTTCACAATATTTGATATATCTTCTCCTTCCTGGCATTTTTTGGTTCTTCAGCAGGATACGACCTTTGGCTCATTGCACATTTGCACCTGCAAGAGGCACTCTAAAACATGAGCTGTACATTTTCGTTTGGGGGCACTGTTTGGCCGAGACGATGTTTTGACGGAGCCAATGGTAAAACAGTTGACGAGCGAGATGAAGAATATATCTATCCCTAATACTCAGAGAAGTAAAATTTCTGACCACTTTAGATTTTTGTCCAACCTATATATATGGATCTGCCCTCATTACTCTTATTTGCTTCGGTTCTCTCTGCGTAGCTTTGTTTCTGGTCGATTTGGGTCCCTCGGTTGCTTTGTTTTTTATCCGATTTGGTTGACATTTTTCCGTACACGTGTCTAATTTGGTTTCGTTTTTTCCATCTGCGTGACTTTGTTTCCTCTTTCGTTATTACTTGCTCGGTCCTATTTGGTTCCGATTTTTTCTCTTCCGTTGTTTTCTGATTTGGTTTTGATTTTTTGTCTTCGTTTTGCACACCTTTATATATAAAACCAATTTGCTGCATCAAGCTAATCAAATCAAACAATAACTAACATCAGTCATTGTATTTTGTTTACGCTTCTTTTCCTATTTTTCCTATCAGCATCACGTACATGCAAACGTGTGCATGTGACTTGTCCGAATACCAGCATGCAGAAAATTTCCAAACATAACTCACCCCGTCACGCGTGAACAACATCATGCAAAAATCCACTTCGTGGTCTAATCAGATTCTGCTTCTTCCTTCTTATATAATAATAAAGTTCCTATTTAGCTTGGAATCATAGCTGGCTATCCAGAACCAATATCATATAAAATAGGAGGGCTATAGACAGACCAACAAAGACCGTTTCTACATTCACAGAGTTAGCTAAGGGCGGCGGACAAAAAAAAAATGTTAGAGCATCATGCAGAGTCCTATCACAAGACAACTTGAAATGCATGACACGATCGTTAGAAAAATCTCTAGACGTCCTACGCCCAGGCGAATTAGAGAAGCGTATGTCCAAACACACTAGGAGTCCCCAATTCCAAGATAGATTCAAATGTGTCGACGCAAAACGGCCTCCATGTTAGCAACACAAGATCATGCACGCTCATCCTGCACAGTGAGCTCATACACAGGGTGAGGTAGTTTCTGATGTAAGATACCAGCACAGGAGGCATTACGTAAGCGTGGAGGTTAGTGAACAACAAGAGCACCGTGGAGAATGTGGACAACTCGTTGTAATGCACGGACACTTTTGCTAGACCTAATAATTTGGAGAAAAAAAGTACAGAATAAAAAACAAAATGGAAAAAGGGGTTCAGATAGCTCTATAGCAGCTTGGGTGGACCAGTTCTACCCATCGTCAAATCGTTTGGTTTACTCCGATAAAAAAAAATCGTTTGGTTTACTGGCCGTGGGCAGTGGCAACTGTCAACGCTCTTTAGTTTGGCTCAACGTGAAAAAGGGCAAGCAGCGGCCGAACCGGCGACCCGGAACGCGGCGGCCGGCGCCGCGCTCACGAACCAAACCGGGAAATATGCCAAATTTTATACAAGTTGCCAACTGGTTCTTGGGTCCCGCAGCTTTGCCAAAACTTGGCACGTGATCCGGAAAAAAAATCAATGGATACGGTATCCATGCAGACTCGATGGATACTGCCGCTGGATCTGTGACAGCTGTATGTGCGTTTGGGAGACTCCGTCCGTTGGGTCACGACGTGGTGCTCGGCAGGTTGTCTACGTGTTCTCCATCCAACGGCAGTATGCACCAAGTGTATCCACAGAATTTTTTTTCCCGTGATCCTCCGTGGCGCGCTCGCGTCGCATCCCCCGCACCTCTTGTCTCCGTGTGTTGCCGAGAGTCCAATGCGTGCGTACACGACTGACTGACCAAGGTCCAAGGGCGGGTACGACTCCGTCAGGACATTGACGGGGCAGGCCAGTCGGTCTCCGTCTCCCTCGGGTAAACAGGCTGCTGCCGGCTTTAGGCCAGCCATTGCCACTGTTAGTTAGGTCTGAAGCCCGCAGCCGCATTGCGGCTCAGTGGCTCTGGTTCGTCCCTTAGATTTCAGCCTAAAAAGTTGATCCAACACGCACACGTACTAGTCCGCTGCAGACCGAGAACACGAGCAGCGCACGAAAACGACCGTCCAAGTTCTGGAGAAGCCGCCGTTGCGTTCAGCAGGGCAGGGTTACAGACAGCTAGCGCTGCGGACTAGGACCAACGCACCCAACACCCGTCCAAGCTGTTGTAGCATGCTAGCATTGCACGAACAGTCAAACACTAGTTGTAACTTGACAATCGCGATTCGTCGACCACCAGATTGACATGGCGTACTGTCAAACTGATGATTGTGTAGTCGACGACCGAAACTAACGGCCGTAGTTTTGGGCTGGAAAATTCGGCTACGGTCCCGGGCTTCCAGAGGCCGCGAGATCAGAGTGGGTATCGCTGCACCACCACGGCATCGGCATCTTCAGTCTACAGCCGTGGAATGCCTCCGCAGGCGTGCAGTGGTCAGTCCGGTCCGGCGGAAGCGGTGGCGCCTCCACTAATCATTTGCCCACCCCACCACTTGACAATGGGTTGCGCCCTTCCATTCCATGAAGCTTCCTCTATTTCGCCTCCTTTTCCGTTCCGCCGCAACTTGCTTGCCGATCCAATCCCTTTTTTCTTATCGACGGCCCTGTTCGCTTGTTATAATCCATACTTTTCAGCTGATTTTTTTTTCAGACGAAATAATATTTTTTTTCTCATAACAAATTAGCTACAACAGTATTTCAGCATGTTTTTTCAGCAAGCCAACGGCGGCCGGCCGGTCCGGCGAGTCGCCACAGCGCGTCTTGTCGGGTTGACGCCCCAGTCCGATGTGGCCGTATCATATATGGACAGAGCAGCACATGTTTATTTTCACGGCTCCGTCCGCTCATCGGCCGGGCAAAGTCAGCGCAACTGATCGAGTGGAGTGGACGTGGTTCTCAACTGAAAACAGCGTGACACGGGAGATTTTTTATTTTTAACACTTTTTTTAAAACTAATTTTAAATCTAACATTATTTTTTTAAATTAACACTTTTGGTCGTGTCTATTTCTCTGGCGCGGCGAAACGCCTGTGCCACGCCATGCATGATGGCGCGGCAAGAGGGATGACGTGGCGACGACCGAAGCGCTGACCGGTGAAGTTGCAGGGTCTACCGTGCCCTGATCGGTGGCGCGGCAGAGCCGGATAAAAGGTCCGCGGCCCAGTCTCGCCTGCCTGCCGCGCCTTCGCCTGCTTGGCCGTCTGTCCGCCGCGCCTGCCTGTCGCCCCACCTGTCCGCCCGCCACTCTCAAGTTCTATCGGCATCCGACCCTCTGTTGCCGCCTCCCTCCCTCCCTTCCCTTCCATTTCCTGGCCGCCTCCCTCCCTCCTCGGCCTCGTTCAAGGTAATGACGCACTTTTTTCGTTTGAATGCTGGATTGAAATATTATGAATGGAAGTTAAGGTTATGAGGAAAATTATGTTTGGAAACTACGGGCTATGGTTTGGAGGAAGATATTAGTTTGATTTTGTCGATGTTAAGGTTAATTATTTAGTTAGAAGTATGTTTACTATGTATATTTTTGTTGCAATGAGTGTTGGTTATATTATTTGAGTTACAATGCAAATGATTATATTTTACATTAATTTGCGTTGTTTTGATTGATGTTTAATTTGAACCATTTTATTAGATGGAAGACATGTTTCGGGAGCAGTTGTGGTGAAAATGGGGTCGTCCTAGAGAATTGTACCCCGATGAGTCTAGCAAAGATACCCCCATCCCTCCTGATCTCCCTGTCCTTAACTGTGACTCTGGTCGTCCGGTCGACGTGTTTCAATCGAGACATCCAGACACAGCGGTTCGTTGCTTCTACACATGTAGTCGTTTTAATGTAAGTAATTGTTTTCGTATGTTTTTTTCTTCATTTGTATTACTAGGGTACCAATATTTTGTTGAAATTTTATTGTGTAGACCCATGAGAGGTGCCTTTTCTTTTAGTGGATCAACGGTGCAGACAAGTTTGACCCGAGGTACCTTCTTTTCGACGATTGATGGAGAGGGCGACATCGATGAGAGCACTTCGAGCGGTGGGTTCCACCTCCCCCTAACCCCTCCAATGACGGCTAAGGAGAAGCACTTAGCCATAGTTAGACGACTCAAGGAACCTCCTCTATGCGATTGCGAAGATCGAGCTGTGATAAACTCTGAGAATACGTTGGAGTTTGTGTGTCCAAACAAGCATGAAGTAAGTGCAAAATGTATGTGTTCAAATATTGAGCTATATGTGTTCATGTACTAATGTCACCTTATTTAGGTGTTTTTAATGGCGAAGTGTCATTTCAAGAAATGGTTGTATGGTCCTAAGAACTAATGGCCGGAAGAACCGCCAAAGGTTAAGGAAAAGAAGAAAAAAGGTAATTTACAAAGTACCTCCTGTCATATGCGAATGTGGTGTTAAATCCAACTATGGACTAGTCCATTCGGAGCTTGGAATAGACCATTATTGCGGCCATATGGTTGACTATGATGAGGTTGGTTATTTTTGTGGTAAACATGAAATCGTATTTTGTTTCTTTTGTTAAGACATATATGATATAATTTTTCGTTTGAACAAAACACTAGGAAATGTAGGTGGGAATGTTATGATGGTCAAACTAAATTCTTGGATGAACTAAAGGAGAGACAAGTAATTGCACGGAAGAGAGGATATGGACATGACTAGTCAACCTATTCGTTAAACATCACAAAGACAAGATGCATGAGTTTGCTAGACAACGCAGTATTCATAACCCGATCGATGTTAGACTTGACAAATGAGGGTTGGAGATACGGAGGGTGTTAGAGAAGGAGAGAGCAAGCAAGGAGGCAAGGGAGGAGACAAGAGTACAGATGCAGGTCTTGAACAAGCATGTTGTTGCATTATGTGCCAGTGAGTGCTTAAAAGCCAATTTTTTCGTTGTCTGATTTTAAATGTAATATAATCGCATTGCTAACTGATTGCATTTTATAAATGAAGGAATTGGATGCAGCGAGGACCATCTCCCAAATACTAACGATGTTCGAACGTAGATACAAGGGTGACATATATGGCAGATCCTCATAGTTGTACCCGCAAACCCTACAGGCCGTGATCATATGAGAGCAAGGGGCATTGATAATTTGAGGGACATTGCAACTGCACTCTACCTTTGCAAGATCAACTCAATAGTTTCGTTCACCATAACGTTTGCCGCTCAAGCTTGTGCCACTCTTGCCCCGTACACTAAAGATATGGCGGCGTGGTCCATACGGCTTGGCGGTGTGCTGCTTGGCCAATTCCTCCGCCTCCTTCAAGTGTTCTGCCCCGGTATTTCCAAAACGCCCCTGCTCAGCTATATTACTCTGCGCAAGTTCCCACCTCTTGACAAAATATTCATTGCACTTATGAAAGGAGAACTCAAGAATTTCAGACACAGACAACGATCGAACTCCGATGAATACACGGTTGAAGGACTACGAGGAGTTAGTGGTCATGATACCATACCTGAAACCCCTCTCGTCATATGCTAACGTACACTGAGCCTTCTGTTACATCTGCGCCTCTAACCAGGCATTTCCCGCTTCATTTATCATCTTGTCTAGTACTCTCTTTGTCTCCTTGAACTGGTGCTCTGTACGTACATAACATAGAGCCTTTACCTTGTCACATACCTCCTGCTTCCTCTAACACCACCAGAAATTACTGACAAAGTGTCTCATGCACCATCTATGCACTAGAGGTGGGAACCCATCTATATGCTCAGCTGTAGCATTAAGAAGCCCTGGGTAACGGTCTGAGATCAAACATATAGTGCGAGATAGGCCAAGCACTTGTACACATAGAAGCCGCATGAACCATGACCACGATTCATTGTTCTTTCCCTTTGCCAAAGCAAATGCCATGGGTACTATCTGGTCCTCAGGATCAACAGCAGTAGCCATCATCAAGGTGCCCCTGTACTTTTCTGTCAGGAAAGTGCCATCAACAAGTACGACTGGCCAACAAAAACTAGAATGCATGTTCTGTTTGCGCGAACGACCAGAACACACGATAGAAGACATGCCTCAACGGGTCCCGAAAACACATCCCTCTGATGTCCACAAACCATTTCAAGCTAGGGTTGTAGAAATGCATTGCACATAAGATGCCGGGCACCCTGTTGTACGCTTTCTCCCAACTACCCCAACGAATCGCCAAAGCAATTTGCTTAGCACACCAAGCCTTTCCGTACTTCATATCGTACTTAACGAATCCAGATATGGACGGTTGTAAAGAAGACACTTAAATGTCGTTATTGTCATCAATGAGCCCCAATATACGATGGGCAAGGTAACGTGCAGTGAGCTGCTGATGATTTTCTTCCCCTATTTGTTAGGCAAGTGTGGGGTTCGACAACTTTACTTATCCTCTACTTGCCAACACTCTATCTCTTTCGTGCATTTAACCTCCACATATAATCATTTTTGCATATCACGTGGTACCTCAAGTCCTGGTCCAAATGAGTGACGTTGTATGGCCTATGGTGATACACAGCATAGTCCTGAAGGAAGAGTTTCATCTCTGACATTGTATTGAATATCATCCCCTTTTTAAGGGTTTCTTTCTCATGGTCATACAATGATTTCCTACACATCTAGAGACCGGTGTCACAAACTATCATATCCGTCATGCTGACATCCCTATAGTTCAGAACATCCCTAAAAGGTACGTTCATCGACCTTAGTTGCTCAAGCTCAGTCACTGTGTAAGGTGATGGTGAAACATACTGCCCCATGAATCATAGGGGGTATCATCTGCTAGTAAATCTGTGACTAGTCTATCCTGAGCCTGGATAGCATGCAAAATCTTAGTTGATACTGGTGATGGCATACCATGAACATGTACTGGCATGGAATCAACCGGTGTGGGCATAGCATGTCTATCTCCCTGGTCACCATCTGAATCGTCCGAATCACTGCTAACTACATCACCGATCCTATCCTCCTCCTCCTGCTCCTCATCTTCCAGTTCGAACTCATTCACATCGAAATCATTGCTTATACAGCCTACTTGACTTGAATGAAACTGCTCCTGCGTCAACTGACCGTCCAAATCCATGTTAGCTTGAATTGCTTCCCCTTCGACCCCCAATTCTTGCTCATTGTCTCCAACACCATAAATGGACGGTCCGTCCTGGACACCCCGCATCCTGTACCCATTCTCCACCATCACTTTAGTCATGGACACATTAAAACCTTAGAGCACCCTAGTGTAGTAGGACCAGTGAGCAGGGTCACGCAAATGCATGAGGACATAGTATGCCCTAGTCGTCCCATTATCAAACCTCCCCTTCAGTGTGAAATCCCTGTCAAACTTTATATTCAAACGGACACAAAGGTCGTTGAAGCTAGGAGGTCCATCAAACCATTTCAATTATTCTTCCATATCCTCAAACATACCATCTTCTCTCCTAACACTTACTCCATAAAAAACTCTAACACAACAATCCATCTACAAAAGCATTTTAAGAAACTTCATCAATTCATCGAAATCGTCGTACGTAATGTCCATAGGAATATTAATACATATTCTAACTATAACTATACTAACTAATCTACTATTAACATCTATACAAGGCTAACAACAACAACTAATGTATAACTAGACACACTAACTGTACTAACTAAACTAACTAACTTTACTATCTATACTAACTATACTTTACTAATTATACTAACTTTATTTATTTTACTAACTTACTATACTAACAATGTCGATTCAATCAACAAATACACTAGGGGAGGACCTCGCGGCGGCAGCGCGCTAGACCAGGCCGGAGGCACAGGCGCTGGCCTCAGCGGCGGCGGCAGTCGCGGGCCCTGCAATGAGGGTGGCGGCGGGGCAGTGAGGGCAGTGGCGGGCGCGGTGGGCGTCCGTGGCGCGGCGGGCAGCCGCCGTGCGTGGCTGGAGGGCGCGGCGGGCGGCCGGAGGGGGTGGCGCGCCGACGTGCTGGCAGGCGGGCGCAGCGGACGGCCGGTGGGCGTGGCGCATCGGTGTTCGTGGCGCAGCGAGCGCGTGCGGTGCGGCCGCGGGCAGCGCGGGCGGGCAGGCGAGGCGGCGGCCACGCGCGGCAGGCAGGCCGGACTGGGCCGTGGCCCTTTTAGCCGGCTCTGCCGCGCCACGGATCAGGACGCGTCACTGCCGCAGTGCCGCGCCAAGATCGGTGGCGCGGCAGACTATGCCACGTCACCGGTCAGCGCCCCGGTCGTCGCTACGTCAACCCTCTCGCCGCCCCACCTTGAATGGCGCGGCATAGGCGTTTCATGTTTCGCCGCGCCATGGAAATAGGCGCAGCCAAAAGTGTTAGTTTTGAAAAAAAAAATTAAACAGCGTTAGATTTAAAATTAGTTTAAAAAAGTGTTAAAAAATCACAAGGGACGGGCTGCTCTCTGCCTGCGAACCTGCGATGCGATGGGTTTCTTCAAGCCTCTGATGGTTCCTTGTCGATCGGTGCCGTTCTGGGTCCTGCACTCCTGCACCGTCGCCCAATTACGATTGCATCTCGTTCGTTCTGTGCACCTTTCAGAGCACTGGTTCATGCACTTCATCATCACCTAGCTCTGCAACTGCAAGGTCAAAGCTGGCCCTGCGCAGTGTGAGTGCACTAAGCACCATCCCGGTGTATATATATTATATATATGCGATGGCTAAAGTATCAACAGCATGCAACGATCCAGAATTCAAAGGCAAACGCGCACTATTTCTAGATCCAAGGGATAAGGCTAACGCGCACTATTTTTAGATCCAAGGGATTGCAGCCTGAGAACGAACCAGCAGCTCAAATTGGCACTAGGCCGGAATGAAGGAAATTCTTTGTTTCCTGTTTTTCCTGTGAAAATAAATTGATTCTTATGAAATTCCTAGGTTCCAAAGAGGTGCTTAAAATCTATACTATATACCTCAGTGTAAACTTTTAGAATCTATACAATATATAGTACCAACAGCGTGTCAAGGTTCCACAGCCTGCAAAAGAGCAGCTCTTCTTTCTAGCTACTGATACAAATATTCAATCGTCAAAACCATCCCATATTTTGTTTGACACTTAGGGGTATTTGGGGACTGCTCCGCTCCATGTTTTTCAGCTCCGCTCCATATGTTTTAGCCAAACAGTTTCAGCTCCACACACTCTGTTCGAGGAAAAAGAGTGAAGTTGTGAGAGCACCTAAAGGGGTGTTCCACGAACTCTAGGTTTTTGTGGAGCTGCTCCACGGTGGAGTCTGTAGAGTAAAGTTCATGGAGCAGTTACAAACACCCCTAGAATGAATGATTATAACGGCAGGCAAGGAGAGTGTGATGCTGATACCCATTCCGGAGTGCTCTGTTCTTCTAGCTACCGCAGCAGCCCCTAAAACCTGTACTCTAGGCCACCAGTAAAAGATGGCTGTGTTTCACATACATAAGCTAAGCATGGAGTGAATTGATGAAAAAATATATACAAGCCAGGGATACCGGATACCAAACACTAGTGATTCTAATATGCTCTGATCCATGTCCACTCTAAAATGGTACGTACATACGGTATATGTATACTGAGTTAACTAGGAGATGACTTCCAAACAATTGAGCAACATAGGTATATGTATATCTGATTTCTTTTTGACACGCTCAACAAAGTCAACAGTTTCTTTTGGTGGTGAAGCCTTGGCATAATAATGCCCTCCGACATGGGTCAATTAAACTTGCTCTAGCATCGTCAGTCGTGAGTAGATGTAACACCGGTATTACGATCTTGTTTAGCATCGTGATTTAGGCCTAAGTAAAATTTTCGAAACGAGTTTCTCAGATAGACAAGGAATAGGACCTCAGATTTTTTACTTCCATTATTCAGGTAAACAAGATCTGAGAAACTCAAAGGTGACCCAGTTTTGTGGACTCGAATCAACGCCAAAGTTAAATTACGCAGTGCATAGAAATTTTTAGGAATGTTCGATAATGATTCTAGCAAGTAAATGGCGAATGGCTTGTTCTGTTGGATCGAACATGAAAACAATTTTTATAAACAAAAATATGATATGACTGGTATATAGTACTTAAGTAAAATTCGGAGTATGATTTTGATTGTAGTTAAAATATCGAGTAACAAACTTTAATGCTTTAGCCGTGTTGAAAATATAAATAGTCGGCAAGGTAAATGAATATTTGAGAGCTGAAATAATAACGAGAGTGACGCTGGCCACTCGCCCCGCCTAACTCGCCGGTACGACGCGCGCGCTGATGAATGAAAGTTGGCCGGCCTGCTGCCGTGTACTACCTTGCTTGTCCTACTGCTCGCATCGTCCCGTCGCTCTGCAACGTTGCCGGAGCACGCCGCGCGGTCCCTGAATAATGGAAGTTGGCCAACCCTCGTGCTGCTGTCCCATTCCTTGTCTATTTCTACGACCGGCCCCAGCTTTCATCCGCTAGTTACTCCTTGTTTCCCGCGCCGTCCGCGTCGAAGCCACAGATGCCCCAGCTTATGTTCTTTCCCGCTCGCCTCCCGTTCACTGAAGTCGCACGCAGCTCCGCCTGCTAAGCCGCAGCCGTGCCTGGGTCCACAGTGCCACGCCTTTGCCTCGCCACAGTCGCCCGAGCCACCACGTCGCCTACCGTGCCTTGCCCTGGGTCCCATGCCATGTCTCCGCCGCCAACCACTGCCGCGAAGGCGCGCCCGTGCCCCGCCGTCGTAGAGTCCCACACGCGACTGCCTTCCTGCTCCTCCGTCGCTGCGCAGCCGCCCGAGCTACTGCCTCGGTCGCCATCGTACGCCATGCCCGTTGCTCCGCAGAAATCGCCATGGCCTACTGCTCGGCCACCGTAGCTGTCGGGTACCTTAGAACGGGGTACCCCGAGCGAACATCAAAGGGGTCGCTTAAGTCCCATCAAAAAACAAAGCTAGAAGGTAAGCCGTGGGCCCCTCACCCACCACGACCGGGCCCACCAAGCCCTCCGCCTCGCCTCGAGCCTCGCACAGGAGGTCTCGGCGTCCTGACGCAATCTCCGCCTCGCGCGAGGCTCTCCACAGGAGGCCTCGGCAGGGAACACGATCTCCGCCTCGCGCGAGGCTCCCCACGGAAGGCCTCAACAGGAGGTGCATTCTCCGTGTCGTGCGAGGCCTCTCGCGGAAGGCCTCGGCAAGGAGTTCGATCTTCGTCTTGCGCGAGGCCTCATTCTCCGTGTCGCTCGAGGCCGGTTCGTCCGCGTCCCGTCACCCCCCAGCCTCGGCTGACCCTCCCGACAGCGCGTCGTGTCTCATTAATACTCCAACCACTCCCGCAATCTCCGCCGGACGAGGGCTCGACGCCATAGAATGGGCGACAGGACCTGAGGTCGCATCAGCGCCATACCGGCTAGGACAGGGCACGGCGGGGATTACCGGCCACTGTGTTTTGACGCTGTGCCCACGATCAGCGCCCACACTACACTGTGTCCCACGATCCTCGCCTCGAAAACAACATCACACGGACAACTTGTCCCGGGTCATCACCACCTCCAAGCCGACGCCCCAGATCAGCCGCCTACTCGGGGCCTCGGCACTGTGCACCAAGGTCTCGGCTGTCTTGGGTTTCGTGCCCACCGAGACCCCCATTGCGGTGCAGCCTCGGCACTGACCAAGCCTCGGCCTCACGCACAGTCTGTCCACAGCGGTTTGCACGTCCACCGCCGCACCCACTCCAAGGCAGTCCCAGGGCTCTCACGACGCACAAGATCGGATGGGACTAGCACGCCGCCCCAGTGCTCCAAGGACGGACCGCTCCAACGACCACGCCGCCACAGGAACAGGCCACAGGGCTCGGACATGCCACCCCTGTTGGCACGACGCCGCATAGTTAACACATGTACTATCCTTGTCCTCCCTTCAACTATAAAAGGAGAGGACTTGGGCCGCCTAGGGGGAGAGGGGAAGAACACCTTGTAACACACACACACGCACACATCCCAGCCGCCTGAGAGCAACGTCTCAAGCGGCCCACACGGCACCTTGCCGAGACCTGGGACTAGCTCCCCCTCTCTCTAGCTTGTAACCCCCTACTACAAGCACTTCGGTGCAAGGAATACAAGATCGATCTCTCGGACTGGACGTAGGGCCTCGATTGCCTGAACCAGTATAAACCTTGTGTCTCTTTGCATCACCATCCGAGATTAGGGGCACGCAGTTCATATTTACTGGTTGGTTGAGGACCCCCCGTCTGAAACACCGACAGTTGGCGCGCCAGGTAGGGGCCTCTGCGTGTTAGTTTCGTCATCCCAGCAAGTCCCGGATGGCAGACCCCGTACGACCATTGCGCCTTGGCACGGTGGTTTGGTTTGGGAGCCTAGAGTTCATGTCTCTAGGGCATGAGCATGACATGGTACTCCTCACTCCTCGAGCCCCACCAACCGATGATGAAGTCACGCACCGGCAGCCCAGGCGCAGGCAGCGCTCGGGCGGCCGCTCCCGCCGCGCTCGCCAGGCACGACGCGAGCAAGACCACCCCGACGCTACGCGAATCTGGGGTGGCACGCCGCTCCCCACCGATATCCTATGGCCAGCTATTGGCATAGGGTCCCTGGCTGGGGACCTATCTAGCCTGAGCTTGGATGAAGGAAAATCGCTGGTGGCACATGGCGATGCCCCGTCATCAAGCCCCTCTCCACCGCTCCCTAAGGAGCCAATCTCAGCGGAGCAGAGTCTGGCGACGGCACCATCCCCATACCCCTTTGGGTTGAGAAATGCCGCCGCCTCTTACGCCTATGCTTACATTGCCGCTCACGAGGATCCCCCAAAACGCTGCCAGCGCTTCGCTCTCGACCGGAGCACCCACGCCGACTCCTCGGAGGAGGATGAGGCATGGCCCGAAGTGGATTTCTCCGGACTCCACGACCCTGGGGCTATGCGCCAGTTCTTGGCCACAAGCAATTACTGCTTTGGTTACTCCGACTCCGACGACGAGGGTACCTACGACCCCACTCGCGAATGTTTTCACGTCGGACTCGGGATGCCGAGGGCGGGCAAAGAGAACGAGGGGGCAGGTATCCGTTCCCTGCTTCGCCTAGGGACAGGCACCGCCACACCTCCACGCATTGTCCTACCGACAGCACGAAACGAGGTCCCCGCCATTGCGCGACCTCAATGCCCAGACCTGGAACAACTCCGTGAGCTCCAAGCCAAGGTCGAACAAGACCAACTTCTTCTGCAGCAGCTTCGAGACACTCTCGAACAGGAACAGCGAGGTCGCAGCGAAGCTGGGGGAGCCTGATGGAGGGCCCGCGATGTGCATCACCGCATCCATGACGATGAAGGGAGTGAGCAACCCCCAGTCTTCAATCGCGCTAGCCAGAATGTCATAGCTGTGGCAATGCTGGTCTGCGCAATGCCCGAGCCTTCTACCACGGAGGGCGGTGGGTCCGCGGCGAGCTCCGGGATCTCCTAGAGACCGCCGCGGTTCAACAGGCCGAGAGTTCCGCCTCCTGACAGCACGGGGGCGTCTCAAACCTGCCCGCGGCACCGCCTCGGTAGGACAGGGAAGCCTCGGCTCGTCCTGAGCCCGCTCGAGCGCTGATAGCCCATAGGGTCCCCATGCTTCTAGACCGCCTCGGCAATCGACGTGAGGTGCAGGGAGACCATAAGGTGGTCAGCAGGCGACGACGCCACGACAATGAGGGGCCCACTCGAGGCTACCACCCACACCGAGGCAGTCGCTATGACAGCGAGGAGGACCGCAGTCCTTCTCCTGAACCGCCAGGCCCTCAGGTCTTTAGCAGGGCCATCCACGCTGCCCTTTTCCCGGCACGGTTTCGACAACCAGCCAATCTCGCGAAATATAGCGACGAGACCAACCCCAAACTCTGGCTTGCCAATTACCACCTGGCCGGCCAGCTAGGTGGCGCGGATGATGACCTGCTCATTATCTACAACCTCCCCTTGCTCTTGATAGACTCAGCGCGAGCCTGGCTCGAGCACCTTCCTCCCTCACAAATCCACGATTGGCGCGACTTGGTTAGGATCTTCGTCGGGAACTTCCAAGGCACATACGTGCGCCCTGGGAATTCCTGTGACCTTAAAAGCTATCGCCAGAAGCCGAATGAGTCTCTCCGAGACTTCATCCGGCGCTTCTCCAAACAGTGCACCGAGTTGCCCAGCGTCGGCGACTCAGAGATCGTCCATGCTTTCCTCTCCGGCACCACTTGCCGAGACCTGGTTCAGGAGTTAGGTCGGAACGTGCCGCGCACCGCTGCTGCGCTCCTCGACATCACCACCAACTTCGCCTCAGGCGAAGAGGCTGTCGGAGCCATCTTCCCCGACAGCGACACCAAGGGAAAGCGGAGGGACGAGGCCCCTGAGGCCTCGACCCCCCACCTCCCCAAGAGAAAGAAAAAGGGGCGCCTAGGGAAGCAAGAGGTCCTAGAGGCTGATCTGGTCGGGGCCGTAGAACGCAAGAATCCCCGAGGCCCCAGAGGCCCTAGGCCTTTCGACTACATGCTCAAGAAACCATGCCCTTATCACCAAGGCCCAGTCAAGCACGCCCTCGAGGATTGCTCCATGCTACGACGTTACTACGCCAGGCTCAGGCTCCCCGACGACGACGCCAAGCAGAAGGGCGCTGGTGACCAGGACGAAGACAAGGACGATGGGTTCCCCGAGGTACGCAACGCCTTCATGATCTTTGGTGGGCCCTCGGCGTGCCTTATGGCGTGGCAACGCAAGAGGGAACGCCGAGAAGTCTTCTCGATCAAGGTGGCCACCCCCAGTACCTCGACTGGTCTCGAGAGGCGATCACCTTTGATCGAGACAACCACCCTGACCATGTTCCGAATCCTAGGTAGTACCCTCTGGTTGTCGACCCGATCATCGGCAACACCCGACTCTCCAAGGTGTTGATGGACGGAGGCAGCGGCCTCAACATCCTCTATGTCAATACCCTAAAACTCTTGGAGATCGACCGGTCGAGGCTCCAAGACGACGTCGCCCCCTTCCACGGTATCGTGCCAGGGAAGCGCACGCGACCCATCGGGCACATCGACCTTCCCGTCTGTTTCGGCACTCCCTCCAACTATCGCAAGGAAGTCCTTACCTTCGAGGTAGTCGGGTTCAGGGGAGCCTACCATGCCATCCTGGGGCGGCCGTGCTACGCCAAGTTCATGGTAGTCCCTAACTATACCTACCTCAAGCTCAAGATGCCAGGCCCCAGTGGTATCATCACGATTGAGTCCACGTACGAACATGCATACGACTGCGACGTTGAGTGCATCAAGTACGCTGAGGCTCTTGCAGAGGCCGAGACCCTCATCACCCACCTCAACCAACTCAGTGGTGAGGCGCCTGACTCCAAGCGTCGCGCGGGGACATTCGAGCCTGTGGAAGCCATCAAACTCGTCCCGGTCGACCCCGCCTGCCCCGACGACTGGGCGCTAAGGATCAGCGCCACCCTCGACATCAAATAGGAAGCCGTGCTCTTCGACTTTCTCCGTGCAAACGCCAACATATTTGCATGGAGTCCCTTGGACATGCCGGGCATACCGAGGGAGGTCGCCGAGCATGCCCTGGACATCTGGGCCAGATCTAGGTCGGCGAGGCAACGCTTGCGCCGCTTCAACGAGGAAAAGTGTAGGGCCATCGGTGAGGAGATACAGAAACTCTTGGCGGCCGGATTCATCAAAGAAGTGTCCCACCCAGAGTGGTTGGCTAACCCCATGTTAGTCAAGAAGAAAAATAGGAAATGGAGGATGTGCGTGGACTACACCGGTTTGAACAAAGCCTATCCAAAAGTCCCCTTTCCATTACCCCGAATCGATCAAATCGTTGATTCCACTGCAGGGTGTGAGACCCTGTCTTTCCTTGATGCGTATTCTGGTTACCATCAAATCAAGATGAAAGAGTCAGACCAGCTTGTGACTTCTTTCATCACACCATTCGGCATGTACTGCTACGTGACTATGCCTTTTGGCCTCAGAAACGCAGGCACCACGTACCAGCGGTGCATGACCTAGGTCTTTGGTGACAACATTGGGTGGACCGTCGAGGCCTACATAGACGACATCATGGTCAAGACCAGAAAGGCCGAGGATCTCATCGATGACTTGAGGATAACCTTCAAATGCCTTAGAGAGAAGGGCATCAAGCTCAATCTCGAGATGTGTGTGTTCAGGGTCCCCCAAGGCATGCTCTTGGGATTCATAGTCTCAGAACGTGGCATTGAAGCCAACCCAGAGAAGGTCTCGGTCATAACCAGCATGGGACCAATCAGAGACCTCAAGGGAGTACAGAGGGTCATGGGATGCCTTGCGGCCCTGAGTCACTTCATCTCGCGCCTCGGCGAAAACAGTTTGCCTCTATATCGCCTCTTGAGAAAATTCGAGCGTTTTTCCTGGACCCCCGAGGCCGAAGAAGCCCTCGACAGACTCAAGAGGCTGCTCACAAATCCTCCCGTCCTGGTACCCCCGACCAGGGACGAGGCCCTCTTACTCTATGTCGCCGCAACGACCCAAGTGGTCAGCGCTGCCGTAGTGGTACAGAGGCGGGAAGAGGGGCATACTCTGCCCACCCAACAACCTATTTATTTCATCAGTGAGGTGCTCTCCGAGACCAAAGCACGCTACCCCCACATCCAGAAGCTGGTCTACGCCGTGGTCCTGGCCCGGTGCAAACTGCGTCACTACTTCGAGTCTCACCAAGTGACAGTGGTATCATCTTTTCCCCTAGGGGAGATAGTTCATAACCGGGAGGCCTCAAGTAGGATAACCAGGTGGGCCGTCGAGCTTATGGGGGAAACCTTGACTTTTGCACCTCGGAAAGCGATCAAGTCTCAGGTCTTGGCCGATTTCGTGGCTGAGTGGATAGACACCCAACTGCCATCGGCTCAAACTCAGACGGAGTGCTGGACCCTGTACTTCGATGGATCCCTGATGAAAACCGGGGCAGGCGCGGGTCTGCTGTTCATCTCGCCCCTCGGAGTACACATGCGTTACATGGTATGGCTCCACTTCACTGCCTCCAACAACGTGGCAGAGTACGAGGCCCTCATCAATGGCCTACAAGTCACCATTGAACTTGGGGCACGGCGCCTCAACGTTCGAGGCGACTCACGGCTCATCATAGATCAAGTGATGAAGGAGTCAAATTGCCTCGACCCCAAAATGGAGGCTTACTGCAAATTGGTACGACGCCTAGAAGATAAGTTCGACGGTCTTGAACTAAATCATGTTGCACGGAAGTACAATGAGGCCGCCGACGAGCTGGCAAAGATGGCCTTGGCACGGGCCCCGATCCCCCCGAACGTCTTCGCCAGCGACCTCCACAAACCTTCCATTGGCTACACCTCGACAACAGAGGAGGGCCCACCTGTGGAACCCATGGCAAAGCTCGACGCCCCCTCTACTGCCGAGACCCCCTCGACCGAGCCCGAGGTTATGGAAGTCAACACCGAGCCTCCATAGACTGATTAGGACGCGGATTGGCGAGTCCCGTTCCTTGATTGGCTCGATCAGGGGGAGGTTCCTGGCGACATAACCAAAGCGCGATGGCTTGCGCGCCGAGCCAAGACCTACGCCCTCTATAATGACGAATTATACAGGCGGAGTCCCTCAGGTGTCCTCCAATGATGTATCACTACCGAGGCGGGCCAAGCCCTGCTTTGGGACTTGCACGCAGGAGCCTGCGAGCAACATGCGACGCCTCAGACGCTCGTAGGGAACGCTTTCCGCCAAGGGTTCTACTGGCCGACGGCGGTCACCGACGCTACCAAGCTAGTACGCTCCTGCGAAGGATGCTAGTACTATGCTCGATAGACACATCTCCTGGCCCTGGCCCTGCAAACCATCCCCATCACATGGTTGTTTGCCGTGTGGGGGCTTGACATGGTCGGGCCTCTACAAAAGGCCCCCAGGGGCTACACCCGTGTACTGGTATCAATCGACAAGTTTTCCAAATGGATCGAGGCTCGTCCAATCAATCGGATCAAATTCAAGCAGGCGGTGCTGTTCTTCACTGACATCATCCACAGGTTTGGGGTCCCCAACACCATCATCACCGACAACGGGACGCAGTTCACCAGCAAAAAGTTCCTGACATTTTGCGACGACAACCACATCCATGTGGCCTGGTCGGCCGTAGGACACCCAAGGACCAACGGCCAAGTGGAGATACAAAAATAACTCCTACTCTATTTTTACATAAGCCCCTAGGGCCCAGATCAAGGCTCAGGGCCTTCAACACCGGCGGATGGTAGGGGAAGAACCACCTCCTCTTCAAAGAGCATCGCCAGCGCCGTGCCAGGGCCTTCTGCCGCCTCCATCAGCTTCGTGACCGCCGCGTCAGCCTCCTCGTCATCATCAGGTAGGACATACCCATCACTGATGGCCAGGAGGTCAACGCCGACGTAGTGAGAAGAGATAACGGCCAGCGCGCGCTTGACACCCGTGTGCAGCGCTCCTCGGAGTCACTGACGCATCTGGTTGCTCAGTGCGATCAAACGGCTCCCTAGGGAGCTACCTGACTGAACCCCTTCAACCTCCAGGGCCTCATAGGCGAAAAGGGCAGCACGCTTCAGTGCCTCGTGCTCCCCGATCTCGGCCTCGAGCACCGCCTGCACCGCGTTGGAAGCCTCGGTGGCCCGAGTAACCTCCGCCTCTGACTCTGCACCACGGAAAATGGAATGAGGTCGAGCAAGGGAAAAAACAACCTAAGTTAGGGGCGGAAACCCATGGAACTCACCCTGGGCCTTCTGCTCCCAGCGTCGGGTCTCAACCTGACAGGCCTCAGTTTTCTCCTTCTAGTGCAGGGCCTTGGCCCTGGAAGCCTCGGCCTCCTCCTTCAAGCGCTGGACCTCGACCCGAGAAGCCTCAGCCGCCCTAGAAGCTTCACTCCCCAGCTTTGCGTCACATAAGGGAGTTAGGGAGCGAACATAAGAAAAAGAAAATAAAATGAGGGGACTAAAACTCACCCTCGACCATCCCCCTCCAAACGACAGCCTCGGTCTGTGAGGCCTCAGCTGCAGCAAGGGCCTCATCCAAGGCACCTTTTGTCAGCTGGTGCACCCTCTGTTCCGCCCCCAGCTGCCCCGCAAGATCCGCGGCCGAGGCCATAGCTTCAATGGCTCAGCCCCTAAAGGCATCCCGATCCCTGACTGCATGGGCGAGCTCCTCCTCCAACTCCTTCACCCGCGCCGCCAGAGGGGCGAGCTGCGTCTGGGCCATGGCCGCCTCGACCTTCATGTCGACACAACGAAGGCGGAGGTCCTCTACCTTCGTGCTCCGCGCCGACAGGAGCTCGGTGGCACCGGCAAGAAGGCCCTTCTGCCGCTGAAGCTGGTCCCAGACGCCCCTCTCCCACCGGAGAAAGACTGACTTCCCAAGCGACCGGATCTCGAGCTCCTAGGGAAGCAGAACAAGGGTCATTGATTGCACCAAAACCAGAAAAGGACAACATCGCACGAGAAAGGAAAACGCAAACCTGGGCGACTCTAGGCAGTTCGTCGGCCACCACGGATAGGGCCGTCCATAGCGACCGCTCCATAGCTGGCGATATTGCTCGAAGGTGCCCCAGCGGCCGCCCTTGGCTGCGTCCTCAAGGGTGAACAGAGGCTCCCCCTCAGGGTCATCCTGGCTCCGCCACAATACCCGCGGGTGATCCCACCCACGAGGCTCGGGTTGCGCCCGCACGAGGGCTGAGTTTCCCTCATCCAAGACCGGCATCGGCTGTTCCACGACACCGGCATCCTCAGCGTCGACCACCTCCCACGCCCAGGAAGTATCGTCGGAAGAGATCGGATAGACCTCCGCCTCTCGGGCGCTCCCCCACAACAACGGCGACCCCTGAACCAAGGGTGCCTCCGAGGCCTCCCCTGCCTTCATCGCCGCCTCCTGGGCAGATGGCCTCGTCGCCATTACGGTGTCACCGGTTGCCTCAGGGCCTCTAGCCTCCACCACCGGGGCCTCGGAGGACGCAGAAATGCCGACCGCGGCCACTGCGGTCTCGGCGGTCTTGGGCACCCTGTCCTCCGTCGCCTCAGCCTCGGAGACCCCGGGGGCCTCGGCAACCAAGGGCACGCCGGCCCCATCCAACTCGTGAGCCTCACCCCCACTGGGCGGAAGCGCTCCCTCCCTCGTCTGTGTAGGGGCCGCCTCGGCAGCCCCCCTTGGGTGGCCGGCTCCTTCGGGTCGACCCTCGCCGATGCCGTGCCGCGTTGGATAGCAGCTTGTGCCTCCGCCACCCAGTGGGCGGAGGAGTCGGGGCTCGCCTTAAGCGCCTTAAGGGGCGCCAAGGGGAGCTCATCCGCAGGCCGCTTCCAACTAAGGAAAAATAACCTACAAGGTCAGCGCGAGACCAAAAAAGCGAATGGAATGCACTATGACCCAGCCAAAAATACACTTACCTTGAACGGGGCGGCAACCGCTTCGCCACGGCAAACCTCGTCTGCAACGGCGGAGGTGGCGGCAGAGGCGTCGCCTCCATATCCATCGGCGCCAGTCGGTCCTCAATGGACCCCAGCGCCCCTTCGGTCCTCTGCGGGGGCAGTGGCGTCGTCTCCACCGCCACTCGCTCCACCATGGCCACCGAGCCCACTGGGCTGACGGCGCGCTTGCCTAACGCCCGCGCCTCGGGCGTGTCGGCCTCGGCCCTGGAGCAGGCGACCACCAGTCCCGGATCCGCTTTTCCTCCTCCTCCTAGGAGTGCCGGGCTGCTTGCCGACACCCCGGGCGCCACCTCCACTACGTCAGGAAGGTGGTCCAGGGGACCTCGCCCCATCTCGCCCCCGTCATCCCCGTCCAAGGCCTTCGTCGACAGCGACGTCGATGGGGATTCCTCCAATGGAAGACCATCCTTCCGTTGTTGGTGGCGACGCTTATCCAGCTCCTCGCGCGTGAGGATTTGCTTCGTGTGCTTCGCCGCCTTGGCGTCTTTCTGCTTTTTCTGTGCATCGGCGTGCGCACGGTTGATCGCCCGCCGCCTCGTGTCCTCGGGAACGGGTGGCGGAGAGGAGCGCACGTCCCTCATCCCCTGCAGGAACGACGGACGCGCATAAGGAAACAAGGGGTAAGGGGAGATTGAGGAGGCTCGGAGGCTACAGCGGCACACGACTTACCAGCGAGAGGAACCCCCATGATGGCCGCATCACGATAGGGGTCAAGTTGCCGCCCCTCAGCTTCGCCTCTACCGTCTCCCCCACCCGACAAAGAATTTCCTCGTTGGAAAGGGCGGAGGAGGACATTCGGGTGCCCTCAATGGGCTCACTCGGCTTCATCTCGAATAGCCACCACCGCCGCCAAGCCATCAGCGGCAGCACCCTTCGGCGGTGGAAGGCGGCCATGACCACAGCCACGGTGAGACCGTGGCCCTGCAGCCTCGCTAGCCCCTCCAAAAGTGGCCGCAGCTTGGGCTAGTCGTCCTTCGAGATGCCGTACTTCCATCTCTCCGAGCAACTCCCCACAATCCGCCCAGTGTAGGGTGGAAGTCCTCCATCGTCGTTGCGGAGGTAGAACCAACTCGTGTACCACCGGCGATTGGAGGACGCGAGTTGGGCTGGGATGTAGAGGTGCAGGTGGTCCTGACGCACTTGGATAGTGTAGCCGCCGGCCCTTGTTGCCTTCCTCTTACCCGACGTGCCCGTCGGCTTGGTAGTATGCCCCGCTCGGAATAGGTGGAGCCACAACTCCCAATGGGGAGCAATCCCCAAATACCCCTCGCAGACGGCAACAAAGATAGCCGCCTGAGCGATAGAGTTGGGATTGAAGTTATGGAGCTCCACGTCGTAGTAGTGCGGGAGCGCCCGCATGAACCGGTCCGCCGGGACATCAAGGCCGCGGTCGTGAAAGGAGACGAAGCTCATGACGTAGCTGTCATGAGGCCTTGGCTCTGGCTCACCGTACGGAGCAATCCACTCTGGCCTGGTGGGATCCGTCACTGGGCGAAGGAGTCCACCATCGACAAGCGACTAGAGCATCTCCTCGGTGATGTCCGACGGATCCCAGGGGTCCGCCTTGACAACAATGATGTCGCCGGCCATGGGTGCGACGGAGGAATCGGGCGCGGCGGTGAGTTTTTTCTCTCTCCCCCATGCTCTCGCTTTTTTCTCGCTTTCTCCCTAGGCTCGCTCTCCTCTCCTCTGCGGTGCTAATGCAGGCAAGGTAAGACGAGGAGGGGCGAGACTCTTCAGGTATTTATGCAGGGAGGAGGCAAAACAAACGAGCAACGAAATCGGGGAGGTTTTCCCCCTGATCCGGCGCAGTTAACCACGAGCCGATTTCGCCGGCCCACGCGCCCACGTCCCCCGCATTAAATGCGAGGATAGTTACGTCCCATCCACCACGTCATGCTTGGCCACTACGGTAGCAGGCATCATTTCGTTTCCCCATGAAACCGCCTCAAAAGGCGTGCCACCCATTGCCGAGCCAATGGGGAAGATATTCCCCGTGGCCTATTCCTTTCGTATGAAGGAACCAGGCTCTGAGCCTATTACGATCCAGGGGTTCAAAGGCTGGGCCCCAAAGGGTTTCGACAGCCGCCCTAGGATAACAGAGTCAGGGACGACCATGGGCGAGCCTATATGGGGCCGAGGCCCAAGCAAGCGAAACGCTTGGGACGCCCAAAGTCGTGTCTGAGACCAGAGGAAAGTCTCCAAATGGGATCCCACCGTAGGGAGGCACCGAACCACCAAGGCCCAGCAAACGGCCTCAGCACCCACTAGAGAAATCCTCTGGTACTCTTGGAGTGTGTCTCTAGACCGCTAGCCATCCCCTAGCGAACGGGGTTCGGGCCTCCACTCGGACTACCCGATAACAGCTCACCGGAAGTGCCACCGCTCGTGCCCATCGAGGGTAGCGAGGCACATTCCACCCCTCCTTCCAAGCGAAAAGGAAGCGTGAGGGTCGCATAAAAAGTTAGGGGAACCCCCGACGGCCTTCTCGCTCTATGCAGAGGCTAGGGGGCTCTTCCTGCAAATACGTCGAGACCCCACAACCTGGGCTCATGCCCAAAAGAGGCCTCGGCAAACAAACCCTCATACGCGAGGGGCGTATAAAAAGCCAGGGGAACTCCCGACGGCCCTCTCGCTCCACGTAGAGGCTAGGGGCTCTTCCTGCGACCTCACTGAGACCAGAATGGGCTCGGCAAACAAACCCTCCGTCCGAACAAAAAGGATATGCGAGGGTTGAATGAAAAAGTCAGGGGACCCCTGACCACCCTCTTGCTCCAGGCGGAGGCTCGGGGGCTCCTCTTGCACTCAAGACAAAAGACAAATGGTCCAAGCCCACGCTAGAGGTTTCATTAAAAAACATGATAAAGGGCATCGAGCCCATTACGGTCCAGGGGTTCGAAGGCTGTGCCTCCAAGAGGTTTCGACAGCCGCCTCAGGGCAACAGAGTCAGGGACGACTTCGGGGCGAGCCTACGATTGGCCAAGGCCCGAGCGAACAATCGCTCGGGGCGTCCTAAGTCGTGTCTGAGACCGGCAGGGAAGTTTCTGAATGGGATCCCACCATAGGGAGGCACCGAGCCATCGAGGCCCAGTGAATGGCCTCGGCACCCACTAGAGAAACCCTCTGGTACTCTTGGAGTGCGGCTCCGGACCACTAGCCGTCCCCTAGCGAACAGGGTACGGGCCTCCACTCGGACTCACCCGATAACAGCTCACCGAAAGTGTCCACACTTGTGCCCACGGAGGGTAGCCTGGCACATTCCACCCCTCCTTCCGAGCGAAAAGGAAGCATGAGGGTCATACCTGAAGTCAGGGGGACCCCTGACGAACCTCTCACTCTGTGCAGAGGCTAGAGGGCTTTTCCTGCAGCCTCGTCGAGACCCCCGCAACCTGAACTTGCGCTTATGGGCACGGCAAATGCGATAAAAACTACTCGCTCAAACGCGAAAATGGAAAAAGCCCCTAGAGGAGTAACTCCACTCCTCCAGGGCCTCAAGGGCTACACCCAGCGGGTGCGCTCGCACGCACCCACCGGAACCTCAAGAAACAAAACACAATTCCTACGGGAGCGGGTATGAACCAAGCCTCGGCAAATCCTCAGGGAGAGTGCACACACTCCCCCAGAGGCTCGAGGGCTACTATCGGGTACCTTAGAACGGGGTACCCCGAGCGAACATCAAAGGGGTCGCTTAAGTCCCATCAAAAAACAAAGCTAGAAGGTAAGCCATGGGCCCCTTACCCACCATGACCGGGCCCACCAAGCCCTCCGCCTCGCCTTGAGCCTCGCACAGGAGGTCTCGGCGTCCTGATGCAATCTCTGCCTCATGCGAGGCTCTCCATGGGAGGCCTTGGCAGGGAACACGATCTCCGCCTCGCACGAGGCTCCCCACGGAAGGCCTCGATAGGAGGTGCATTCTCCGTGTCACGCGAGGCCTCTCGTGGAAGGCCTCAGCAAGGAGTCCAATCTCCGTCTCGCGTGAGGCCTCATTCTCCATGTTGCTCGAGGCCGGTTCATCCATGTCCCGTCGCCCCCCAGCCTCGGACGACCCTCCCGACAGTACGTCGTGTCTCATTAATACTCCAACCACTCCCGCAATCTCCGCCGGATGAGGGCTCGACACCACAGAATGGGCGACGGGACCTGAGGTCGCATCAGCGCCATACCGGCTAGGACAGGGCACGGCGGGGATTACCAACCACTGTGTTCTGATGCTGTGCCCATGATCAGCGCCCACACTACACTGTGTCCTACGATCCCCGCCTCAAAAACAACATCGCACGGACAACTTGTCCCGGGTCATCACCGCCTCCAAGCCGACACCCCAGATTAGCTGCCTACTCGGGGCCTCGGCATTGTGCACCAAGGTCTCGGCTGTCTTGGGTTTCGTGCCTGCCGAGACCCCCCATTGCGGTGCAGCCTTGGCACTGACCAAGCCTCGGCCTCGCGCACAGTCCGTCCATAGTGGTTTGCACGTCCATCGCCGCACCCACTCCAAGGCAGTCCCAGGGCTCTCACAACGCACAGGATCGGATGGGACTAGCATGCTGCCCCAGTGCTCCAAGGATGGACCGCTCCGATGACTACGCCACCACAGGAACAGGCCACAGGGCTCGGACATACCGCCCCTGTTGGCACGACGCCGCATAGTTAACACATGTACTATCCTTGTCCTCCCTTCAACTATAAAAGGAGAGGACTTGGGCCGCCTAGGGGGGGAGAGGGGAAGAACACCTTGTAACATACACACACGCACACATCCCAGCCGCCTGAGAGCAACGTCTCAAGTGGCCCACACGACACCTTGCCGAGACCTAGGACTAGCTCCCTCTCTCTCTAGCTTGTAACCCCCACTACAAGCACTTCGGTGCAAGGAATACAAGATCGATCTCTCGGACTAGATGTAGGGCCTCGATTGCCTGAACTAGTATAAACCTTGTGTCTCTTTGCATCACCATCCGGGATTAGGGGCACGCAGTTCATATTTACTGGTTGGTTGAGGACCCCCCGGTCCGAAACACCGATAGTGGTGCCTAGCCGCCATTACGCCTTGCCATCCATGCCGAGGACCCACGCCTCTGTGGCCACGCCGTTGCCTTGCCCCTCGTGCGTGCGCACGAGCGAGCGTGCCACGTGGCCGTGCAGGACCTCCGGCTCCACGGCACTGTTCCATTCCATGTGCCTCCTCCACGGTCCACGCATCACAACCATGTCGGTGCTCCGCCGATGCGCGCGTGTGCGCTGAGTCCGCGCTGCTCCACCTTCGACCGCAGCCCCACTGCATTGCCGTGTCTTGTCCGCTGGCGGGTTGCTCCTCTGCTCCATGCGCTCTGCTCCTGGAAAGGAAGGTGAGATGGGTGAGAATCCAAATAGAGATTTTATGCAAGGTCCTTACTACATAATATGTATCTCATTTAAATAGTGTCTGTGGATCTTGAGTGGAATAGAGGTAAATGTAGGGATATTTTTGCATAATCACTGGCCAGTTTGGGTAGGCCACGCGCTGGGCCACTCCCACGCGTGCACCCTACCGCCTGGGCCGCTTGCTAGGCTGGCCTGCTCCCACACATGGGCTGGCGCTCATCCACTGGGCCACTGGCAGCGCGTCCGCCTGGTGCCGTGCTGTGCGCTGGGCCTCGCGCCTCTATGGGCCACGCGCGTCACGTGCCCTGGTTGGGCCACGCCTGGTCAGTGGGCCGTGCCACGCTACTAGGGCACTGCCACGCCGCGAGGGCCCGTGCGCATGCCCACGTGTCTGCTGGGCCGAAATGGGTTGCCTTCGGCCCTTTACGTTATATAAATGCCTTTTCTAATATAGGTTTCTAGATTAACTTGTAAAATCAATATAAAATAGTATAGGGGACCAAAAATGATGAAACCAATTTTGTTAGTCTCCTAAAATCATGATCTACTTGTTAGTATATTTTGTTCACATAGTTTGATAATATACTTGAAAGCTATATAATTAATTTAAGGTACTTAATATGGTAAAAATATAAACTTATAGGAATTGTTGTGATAAATTGGTAATAGTGTTGGATCTAAAATTTTTATAGTAAGCTCCTAGCAATATTAGGTACTCACTATAATTTTTGTAGCTCCAGAATAATTAGTTTGCTAGATAGACAATGATATCCTATTTTGAATATAGTAAATCAAATAAATGAAATATAGAAACACATTTGGTTTGGATAACTAAAACTTTAGTTGGGAAGTAACGCCGTATTCGACAACATGGATACGTAGACTAGCGCGTTAGAACTATCTCGTTAGCTTATGAGACATAATTGGATTTCTAAGCATTTCGGCTATCGTTGATTATTTACATCTATGCATTTGCATCAACGCATATCATATAGGTACGATGATGGATCAATGGATCAATTGAAGGATGATTGGGAATTTGAAGATCGTGTAATGGTATTCTCTCTAGGAGATGATGCAATGGGCTTTCTATTCAGATGGTGGATGATCTGAAGATGCAGATACTAACTTTTTGATATATATATCTTACCTAGGCAAGCCCCGATGCATAACCCCTACTTTTCTGCAGTTTAAATTATATTTGTGCATTAAGTTTTAAGGAGTTGAATGAAACCCACTTGCATATATATATCTTTATCCTATGAGTCTTACTAATATGACAAGATCATGTAGAATGCTATGTTACAGGACTCCGATAGAAGTCGAGTGATTGCCTATCACTCGTAAGAGATAGGAAATATATTACTGCATTATTATCACTTAAAAAATATAAATGGTGGAAAGCAAAATGGTGATCGGGTAGAGATATGGTTTGGGTATTGGTGGGTGTAAGAGGTTGTGTCACCGTGGACGCGGGGCATGGCTTGGTTACACTGTTTTCCCTATCCATGTCAGTTAAGGACCAGCCGTTGCATAAGGCTCTAGGCAAGTCACAGACTTATTATCCCAAGCACATACTTGTGTATGGGCGCTTGGAAGACTTGTTGCTCTCTTGTCGTGGGTTCTGGTTTTTTCGGACCGACTGTTAGGGTTTCTTTTTGGTGGAGGAGGTCCTTGCACCGCACTGAGTCCGGGACTCAGGGATGGGGGCTTGGAGTCCAAGGGGACCTAGGACCCCAGGATAGGAGGGTGATGGGTTGGTCCTACTTATGCCTTGGGTGCAAGCGGGGCGTGTGTTTTTGGGATACCCAGCTGGGGGCATTGATTCACGAATTGCTGGGCGATCTGGTACGGCTTGTCTATGGTTTAGCATCATAGTAAGAACTAAAAGATGAAAGATAGAAGATGGAAAAAGGAAATCTAATTGCTTACCACCTGCTTAAAAGTAGCACAGGTGCTTACATAGAATGGTTAGTTAATGAACTAATGTGGCTATTAATAAAAATCAAATATAAGGACACACACTTAGTAATGCTTCCTGCAAATGCAATAAACCCACAAGCCAGATAGCCTTGCATATCTAAAAGGTCCTAATATGGCTAGAGGAGGGGTGAATAGCCTATTTAAAAATCTACAAATTAACTACAACAATTTGATTAGTATAACAAATAGCGAAATGCAAACTTGCTCTAGCTCTACAAGGGTTGTAAGCCACCTATCCAACAATTTTAGTTGCTATGATCTCTAGACACAAAATTTGCTATGTCACTACTCACTAAGAGCTCTCACAATTGCTATACTAAAGAGCTCCACTAGATGAACTTAAAACAACAAAGCAAGCTCTCAATTCTAATTACACTAAAGAGCTTGCTACATCTAGTTTGCAAGAGTATAAATAAGTGAGTAGAGTGATTATACCATTGTGTAGAGGAGTGAACCAATCATAAGATGAATACTAAATCAATCACCAAGAGAATACCAAAGGGCAAGAGACAACTAATTTTTCTCTCGAGGTTCATGTGCTTGTCGGCACACTAGTCCCCGTTGTGTCGACCAACACTTGGTGGTTTGGCGGCTAAGAGGTGTTGCACGAACCTCATCCACACAATTGGACACCACAAGAACCTACCCACAAGTGAGGTAACTCAATGATATGAGCAATCCACTAGAGTTAGCTTTCAGTGCTCCGCCGGGGAAGGCACAAGACCCCTCACAATCACCACGATCGGAGCTAGAGACAATCGCCAACCTCCGCTCAATGATTTTCGCTGCTCCAAACCATCTAGGTGGCGGCAACCACCAAGAGTAACAAGTGAATCCCGCAGCGAAACACGAATACCAAGTGTCTCTAGATGCAATCACTCAAGCAATACACTTGGATTCTCTCCCAATCTCACAATGACGATGGATCAATGATGGAGATGAGTGGGAGGGCTTTGGCTAAGCTCACAAGGTTGCTATGTCAATGCAAATCGTCAATAGAGTGAGCTTGAGCCGATCATGGGGCTTAAATAGAAGCCCCCACGAAATAGAGTCGTTAGGCTACTCACTGTATTGAACACAGGGCGATCGGACGCTCTGGTCATATCGACTAGACATAGGACCCCAGCGTCCAGTCGTGCGATGCACGCCACGTGTCCTCACTCTTCAAATACTGAGCGCTCGATCCCAATAGTTAAGTGATGACCGGACGCGCTGCTGCGAAGTGACCGGATGCTGGACCTCAGCGTCTGGTCGTTTCTAGTAAGCATCCAGAAGCAAGAAATCACGACCGAACGCGTCCGGTCATGCTCGACCAAACTCACCCAACGTCCGGTCACATGGTGTCTCCTCTATGCGCTGCCACATCAGCAGGACCAGACAAATCCTATCAGCGTCCGATCACTAAGTGGCCCTGTGTCTGGTCGAAGACCGATGCCAACATCTTCACACTTCCACTAACCGAACGCACCGGTCCTACCGAGACCAGCGTCCGGTCACTTATAGTGACCTCCGTCTTTTTTGTAAAGAGCACCAGTGAAGTTTCTAACCTGTGCTTAAATGTGTCAACCACCAAGTGTATCACCTTGTGCACATGTGTTAGCATATTTTCACAAATATTTTCATGGGTGTTAGCACTCCACTAGATCCTAAATGCATATGCAATGAATTAGATCATCTAGTGGCACTTTGATAACCGCATTTCAATATGAGTTTCACCACTCTTAATAGTATGACTATCGATCTTAAATGTGATCACACTCACTAAGTGTCTCGATCACAAAAATAAAATGGCTCCTACTATTTATACCTTTGCCTTGAGCCTTTTGTTTTTCTCTTTCTTCTTTTTCAAGTTCAAGCATTTGATCATCACCATGCCATCACCATCACCATGATATTCACCATTGCTTCATCACTTGGAGTGTGCTACCTATCTCATAATCACTTTGATAAACTAGGTTAGCACTTAGGGTTTCATCAATTGACCAAAACCAAACTAGAGCTTTCAATCTTCCCCTTTTTGGTAATTGATGACAACCCTTACACAAAGATATGAATTAAAATTTAATTGAATCCATGTTGCTTGCCCAAGCATATTTACCACGTGTAAAAGAATATGGACAAGTTTCATGAACTCCAAATGGTAGCAATTGCTCCCCTACATATGTGCTAAGAGTTTGGATAGTAGCTTACACATATGCTTAGATAGGAAATATAGGAGACAATGTCTACCAAATGATGCTAAGGTATAAGCGATGGACCTTTGAAGTGTGATACCAATCGGAGTGCACCAATATACCATCCTTAGTACCATTAGTAACTAGACATACACAAAAACTAGAATACCCCATGAGATCAATATTACAAGCAAGGGTCTAGTTACTTTAGCCTATGCATGTTAGTTTTTCATTTTACCATTCAAGCATATAACTAGCATACACCACACAAGCATGGATATTGAAATTTAAAACTTATGTAATGCAAGCAAATATATGAAATGCACATTCAAATACAACATACAAGTTTATGAGCTTGCTCCCCCTATTTGTGTGCATTTTTAATTGATCCCCTTACAATGTCATTTCATTTGTTTTCATTTGTTTGCTCCTCCCATCTTAGTATCTTTGTGAATTTCTCTCCCCCTTTGTCAACAATTAGCACAAAAGGTGAGCTCAAAATATAGATAGGTTGGGGTGAAACCATGTGAAATGAGAATCATTTTCCTAATTTGGTTCAATCTAGATCACTTGCCAAAGATATTTAACTTGGTTTGATCCAAGGACAAGCTTCTTCACACCTCCAAATAAGGGTTATCTTGTACCATGTTGAGTTAAACACTTATAGCTTATTTTCTAGATCAAACACTAGGTTTACAAGCCCACAAACAAGTCATATGCTACCACTAGATTATTTCAAACATACAAGCAATAGTGGTACCATACAAGCATCAAATTCATTTGATTTTCATGAATGAGCCTATTTAAATGTGAAATATGTCTAGATGCACTAAACATGTCCTTAGCAAGGATGTATGCCATGTCAATCAACTTTTACCTTGGATTGCTCGAGGAAGAGGCATGTCATATAAGTGGGGGGTGCATCAACACATATTGGAGAAGTCAAGTATGTTCAATTCATTCCTTAGCTTACAAAACCTCTTCTCATCAAGTGACTTAGTGAAGATATCGGCAAGTTGATCTTCGGTGCCCACACTCTCAATGTATATGTCCCCTTTTTGTTGGTGATCTCTTATGAAATAATGGCGGACATCAATATGCTTTGTTCTTGAATGTTGAACCGGTTTGTTGGTGAGCTTTACAGCACTTTCATTGTCACATAGCAATGGCACTTGCTTGAATTTAATTTCAAAATCACTCAAAGTAGCCTTCATCCAAAGTAATTGAGCACAACAACTACCGTCCAAAATGTACTCCACTTCGGCGGTTAAAAGTGCTATACTATTTTGCTTCTTTGATGACCAAGACACAAGTGATCTTCCCAATAGTTGACATGTGCCCAATGTGCTCTTTCTCTCAACTTTCCATCCCGCATAATCGGAGTCCGAATATCCAATCAACTCAAATCTTGCTCCTTTGGGATACCACAATCCAATATTTTATGTATGCTTCAAGTACCTCAATATTCTCTTTGTTGCCTTTAAATGACTTTCTCTTGGTGAGGCTTAAAATCTAGCACACATACATACACTAAACATCACATCCGGCCTTGATGCGGTCATATAGAGTAGGCTTTCAATCATAGACCGATACATCCTTTGATCCACCATGTTGCCACTAGCATCACTATCCAAGCTTCCACTTGTCGCCATTGGTGTACTAATAGCTTTAGCATTATCCATTCCAAACTTCTTGAGCATGTCCTTAATATACTTGCCTTGACTCATAAATGTGCCATTCTTCATTTGCTTGATTTGAAGACTAAGGAAGTAACTAAGCTCTCTAATCATAGACATCTCAAACTCACTTGCCATCATCTTGCCAAACTCCTCACAAAAATCTTGATTTGTTGACCCATATATGATATCATCAATATAGATTTGCATTACAAACAAGTCATTTCCAAGCTTTCTTGGTGAAGAGAGTGGTGTCAACTTTTCCCATCTTGAATCCCTTAGAGAGTAGGAAATCCCTCAATCTCTCATACCATGCTCTAGATGCTTGTTTTAATCCATACAAAGCCTTTCTCAACTTATAAACATGGTTGGGTTTCTTTTCATCTTCAAAACCGGGAGGTTGCTCAATATACACAAGCTCATTTATGTACCTATTGAGAAATGCACTCTTCACATCCATTTGGTACAATTTGATGTGGGCACAAGCATAGGCTAACAAGATCCTAATTACTTTCAATCTTGGAACTGGGGCATATGTTTCTCCAAAGTCAAGACCTTCAACTTGAGTGTTTCCTTGAGCCACTAATCTTGCTTTGTTCCTTATTACTATCTGAAAGGTCCTTGTTTGGTTTTGGTAATTGAGTGACAACTTAGGTGGACTAATTGTGTTTATGTGAGATACACAGGTGATTAGTCCACAGGTACATGTATGTGAGCAACACATGCCATGGAGGTGAAAATGGCTTGGAGATGTTGCAAAGCTCACACATGTTATGATGAAGGAGCTTATTGCACATGAGACATGACATTGAGTCATGTGATCAAGGTGGAGAAGATCAAGACAAGACTTGGCTTGATGGACCAGTTGCAAGCGTGAAGGGCAAGTCAAAGGCTTTGGAGTGATGGACCGCGTAGCGGTGAAGCTTGAGCAAGACTTGGCGCCGATGGACGATGGCAACGGTGAAGAGCAAGTGAAGTCAAGATCAATGAACCAATATGAACACGTGATGATATGAAGTGGATCATATCATTGTTGATCATGTTGGTGCATGTGTTGCATTGGCATTGAAGGAGATGGAATGGAATGCGCAAGGCAAAGGTATAATCTAGGGCATTTCATTTCATCGGTCATAGGTGTGTAGAGAAGTTTATGACCGGGTTTAGGATAGATGGCCGTACTATCAAGAGGGGCAAACTTGTTTGCATATCGGTCATCTAGTGCCACTCGAGTGATCTAACTTTGCATCATCGCTAGGATCGAGTGGCGTGGCAAGTTGAGTGGCTAACATCCTTTGGGAAATGATTGTGAAAATGCTAACACACATACACATGATGGTGTACACTTGGTGGTGTTGGCACATTTACAAAGGAGGTGGTGTTTGCAGGGTTGAGATGGGTTCGGGAAAATGGAATGCCTATTTTCTATTACGCCGGATGCAAATTCTTGTGGTTGGCTCTTTGGAGCAAGGGTGAAGAAGTTATAAGTGAAAACGAGTTGATCGCGAAGACGCTGGCATCGGTCAACTGATCGGACGCTGGGTCTGAAAGCACCAGATGCTGGCAGGGTGCGTCCGGTCAGGCTGACGTACGGTGACGTAGAAGCTGGAGTGTGACCGGACGCTGGGCTACGTCCGATCAAGTGTGACCGGACGCATCCGGTCGAGGTCGATACCTTACTAGAAATGACCGGACACTGGGGGTTCAGCGTCCAGTCAGTTGAAGCTGCTGCGTCTGGTCAGGTAAAGTGACTGTTGGAATCGGAACACGTGGCTATCTATGGGCGACCGGACGCTGAGGTCCAGCGTCCGGTCAACACGACCGGAGCGTCCGATCGACCCGACAGCTGCCCAGTGAAGGGGTAATGGCTAGTTTAGCCCTTGGGGCTATAAATAGAAGTGGCCTTCAGCCATGGCTGGTAGGGAGCACCTTGGGGGACTTTGTGTCCATGCTTGAGAGTGCTTGGGAGCCCTCCATCACACATATACATGATAGTGATCATTCAATTGTGTGAGTGAGCGATTCTAGTGCGATTGCATCGTGAGGTTGCATCGAGTGGCACTAGGTGATCGAGTTGCAAGCTGGTGGTGCTTGTTACTCTTGGAGGTTGCCACCTCCTAGATGGCTTGGTGGTGGTCTCCGTTGAAGCGCGCAAGAAGCTTGTGCGGCGCTCCGGAGAAGTGCTTGTGAGGGGCATTGTGCTCACCCCACGGGAGCCGCGAAGAGCAACTCTAGTAAAGCGTGTCATTGAGCTACCCTCACTCAAGGGGTAGGTTCTTGCGGTGCCCGACGTGCGGGCTTAGCAGGTGATGTTAATTAGCCGCCGAACCACCAAGTGAGCGGTCGACACAACGGGGACTAGCGTGTTGGCAAACACGTGAACCTTGGGAGAAAAATCATCATGTCAACCTTGTTCTTCCCGTTGGTTTGCATCCCCATTACATAAGCTTGCAATTACTTTTATACATATTAAGCTTGTGTAGTTGCTCTTGTAATTAGATAGCTTGTGTAGCTTGCTAATTACCTTCTTGCTTGTGTAGCATAGAAGTAGCTCCTTTGCGTGGCTAATTTGGTTTTAGTAACCTTGTTAGTCACATTGCTTAGTTTGTGTAGCTAAGTATTTGCGCTCTCTAATTAGGCATTGGTTGCCTTGTTATTGAGCATTGCTAGTGAGCTTAGTTAGCTTTGTGCTTTTACTTACTAGCATGTGTAGGAGCTCTCTTGTTGCTTAATGTACTAGTGGCATAGGTTTGTGTAACCTTGCTCCGAGAATTGTTTAGGAGAGCTCTAGCTAGCCCGGCACCTTAGTTGCATAATTAGTATCTTTGGAAGGTGCGAGAGAACATATCTAGTGGGGTATAGTCTTGGCTAGATCGATAGTTTTAATTCCGCATTTGTATCGGTTAGCCGACGCGATTAAGTTTTAGAAAAGACTATTCACCCCCCTCTAGTCGCCATCTCGACCCTTCACTATCCCATCTTGATCTTGCTTGTTCCGAAAGACCCACTTGATTCATATCATATTATGATCCTTAGGCCTCTCAACTAACTCCCATACTTAGTTTCTTGTGAAGTTATTTAGTTCTTCATGCATAGCATTGACCCAATCAACATCCTTCAAAGCTTCATCTATCTTCTTAGGTTCAATGGATGACACAAATGAGAAATGTTCATAAAATGAAGCCAATCTTGATCTAGTTTGCACACCTCTTGAAATATCACCAATGATAGTGTCCAATAGATGATCTCTTGCAACATTGGTTGGTTGAAGCACTTGCACTTGATTGCTTGCATTTGATTGATTATTTGGTTGAGATGATAAACTAGCCACTTGTTGATCTTGCACTTTGTCATTACTAGTACTTGCTTGAACTTGATCATGATAACCACTAGCTTGCACATTTGAGTTAGAGAGCACTTGATTCTTGTCATCTTCAACATCAATCACCTCTCTAGGCCTTATATCACCAATATCCATGTTCTTCATAGCATTGACCAATTGTGTGCCTCTTACATCATCAAGATTCTCATCTTCCTCTTGGGAACCATTTGTTTCATCAAATTCCACATCATGAACCTCCTCAAGAGTACCACTAGTCAAATTCCAAACTCTATATGCCTTGCTAGTAGTGGAGTAACCAAGCAAGAATCCCTCATCACATTTCTTTTCAAACTTGCTCAATCTAGTGCCTTTCTTCAATATGTAGCATTTACAACCAAAACCCTGAAAGTATGCTATGTTGGGCTTTCTTCTATTCAATAGCTCATAAGGTGTCTTCTCCATCATGGGGTGACAATAGAGTCGTTTGCTATAATAGCAAGCCATGTTGATTGCTTCGGCCCAAAATGAATGACTCACATTGTACTCACTCAACATTGATCTTGCCATATCAATCAAAATTTTATTCTTTCTTTCAACTAGGTCATTTGATTATAGAGTGTACTTGGCCGAGAATTAATGTCTAATTCCAAATTCATCACACAACTCCTCAATTTTAGTGTTCTTGAATTCACTACCATTGCCACTTCTAACTTTCTTGATAGTTGTTTCAAACTCATTGTGAATACTCTTGACAAATGATTTATATGTTGCAAACACATCACTCTTATCAATAAGAAAGAACACCTATGTGTATCTAGTGAAATCATCCATAATCACAAATCTATATTTGTTTCCACCAATGCTAGTGTATGTGGTTGGTCCAAATAAGTCCATGTGCATCAACTCAAATGTCTTAGATGTGCTCATCATGCTCTTCTTAGGATGTGTGTTACCAACTTGCTTTCTGGCTTGACATGCACTACATAGCTTATCCTTCTCAATTGTGACATCTTTCAAGCCTCTAACTAAGTCAAGCTTAATCAACTTATTCAATTGTTTCATTCTAACATGACCAAGCCTTCTATGCCATAACCAACCCATGCTAGACTTAGTAATCAAACATGTTGTCAATTAAGCTTCTCTAGCATTAAAATCAACCAAGTATAGATTCTCATATCTAAATCATTTGAATATCAAGTTAGAGTCATCTACACTTATGATCTCTACATCATCCACACCAAATATGCACTTGAAACTAAGATCATACAATTGAGCTATCGATAACAGATTGAAGTTCAAGCTCTCTACTAGTAACATATTGGATATGCTCAAGTCATTGGATATTGCAATCTTACCAAGCCCTTTGACCTTACCTTTGCCATTGTCACCAAATGTGATACTATCAATCCCATTGCTCTTATTTTCATTAATTGAATTGAACATTCTTGAATCATCGATCATGTGTTGTGTGCACCCACTATCAAGCACCCAATGTCTTCCTCTAGCTTTATAATTGACCTACAAAAGAAGATTAATTCTTTTTAGGTACCCAAACTTGCTTGGGTCCTTAAAGGTTAGTTACCAAGGTCTTTGGTACCCAAATGACCTTCTTCTTTGGGCCCACGATTGGTGTACCAATGAACTTAGCCTTCACACCATTGGCACCCTTAACAAGCATATAACAAGAATCAAATTTAATTAAGGATACATTAGATAGCTTGTTCTTGTTAATCTTGCAATATTACTCTACATGCCCAACTTGCTTGCATCTATTGCAAAACCGACCATTGCCCTTCACAAAGCTAACTTTGGAAGTGACAAAGGCCACTTTGTCTTTCTTGGGGGTATAGCCTAATCCCTCTTTGTTGAGAAAAAACCTTTGGATACCCAAGCATTTTAGCAAGCGGGCATCTCCACCATAAGCATTGCCTAAGGCATGAGTGAGCTCATTCACCTCCTTCTTAAGGGTCTCATTTTCCACCATTAGTGAGGTATCACAAGTGAGACCATCACTCAAAGGTGAAGTAGAAGTAGTAGTGCTACAAGAAGTGCTAGTGGGGGCAACTACAATGGGTTTATAAAAAGATTCATCAATAATATCACATGTTAGTCCCACATCACAAGACATAATCACTTGCTTCTTCTTGGCTTCCTCTATTTTGACTTGCTCAATGAGAGAGGAATGAGCCTTTTTAAGCTTAGAGTGAGCTTTGCTAAGCTTCTCATGGACTTCCACTAGCCTCTCATGAGTGGCATTGAGCTCATCAAAGGATTGCTCAAGAAATTTGACTTTCTTGCATAATTCTTTGCACTCCTTTCTCTTCATCTCAACGCAAGTGTGCACTTGCTCACACATGTCAAAGAGCTCCTCCTTGGTGTACTCCTCCTCCTCCTCATCATCATCACCATCACTCCTATAAGCATCACTTTCACATTCATCATCATCACTCACATCATATTTTACCTTAGTAGGCTTTGCCATGAGGCATATCGATGGAGTGTCGAAGATGGAGGGCTTGTTGTTGATGGCGATGTTTGCTAGTGCTTTCTTGATAGATTTTTTGTCATCATCACTATAGCTATCACTATCCGAAGAGCCATCACTATCACATGTGACCACATAGCCTCCACCTTTCTTCTTCTTTTGGAATGTCATTCTCTTCTCCTTCTTCTCCTTCTTTTCTTTCTTATCTTTCTTGTGCTTCTTCTTTTCATCCTCACCATTGTCACTATTGTAAGGACAATTCGCTACAACATGATCGGGGCTCTTGCAATTGTAGCATCTTCTCATATATTCTTTGCTTTTGGTGTGATCTCTTCTTTTTCTTGCACCATAGCCCTTCTTCTTCATGAATTTTCCCATCTTGCGTACAAAGAGGGCCATAGCTTCATCATCAATATCACTAAGATTATCATCATCACTTGATTCTTTCTTGGACTTTCCCTTATTCTTGGATGATGATGAGCTAGCCTTGAATGCTATACTCTTCTTTTTCTTGTCTTCTTCTTCCTTCTTGTCATCCTTGTCATCCCTCTCCCTTTCCACACGGTATGTCTCTTGTGTTATGACATCACCTAGTACTTGGTTAGGGGTAATCTCCTTCAATCCTCCTCTTATGATAAGTAATCTCAACATCTCAAATCTTAGAGGTAGGCACATCAAGAACCGATGAGAGACATCATCATCATTGATCTTCTCTCCCAATGCCTTCAAATCATTGACAATCACTTACAATCGATGGAATATCTCCAGAATGCTCTCATCATCCATCATCTTGAAGCTTGTCAACTTATCCTTGATGATGTACAACTTGGCACTCTTCACTGCCGATGTGCCCTCATATGTTTCCTCCAATCTTCTCTACACCTCATTAGCTCTTTCATAATCCTTGATTTGCTCAAACACCTTGGAATCAATTGCATTATATATAGTGTTGAGAGCCATTGTATTGTATTGCTTGTTGGTCTTGTCTTGATTGGTGGGATTATTGGGATCAATGATAGCATAGTCATTCTCAGTCACCTCCCATACTTGATCATTGATTGAACCAAGATACATCCTCATTTTTCTCTTCCAATAATCATAGCATGTGCCATCAAAGAATGGTGGTTTACTCCCCACATGGTTGAACACAACTTGAGCCATAATTTGACACCGAGGTTGTTAAGCCTTTAATCAAAACGGTGACCACGGCTCTGATACCACTTGAAAGGTCCTAATATGGCTTGAGGGGGGTGAATAGCCTATTTAAAAATTTACAAATTAACTAGAGCAATTTGATTAGTATAACAAATAGTGAAATACAAATTTGCTCTAGCTCTATAAGGGTTGCAAGCCACCTATCCAACAATTCTAGTTGCTATGATCTCTAGACATATAATTTGCTATGTCACTACTCACTAAGAGCTCTCACATTTGCTACACTAAAGAGCTCCACTAGATGGACTTAAAACAACAAAGCAAGCTCTCAATTCTAATTACACTAAAGAGCTTGCTACAACTAGTTTGCAAGAATATAAATAAATGAGTAGAATGATTATACCACCGCGTAGAGAAGTGAACCAATAACAAGATGAATACTAAATCAATCACCGAGAGAATACCAAAGGGCAAGAGACAACTAATTTTTCTCTCGAGGTTCACGTGCTTGCCGGCACGTTAGTCCCTGTTGTGTCGACTAACACTTGGTGGTTCGGCGGCTAAGAGGTGTTGCACGAACCTTGTCCACATAATTGAACACCGCAAGAACCTAGGGTAACTCAATGACACGAGCAATCCACTAGAGTTATCTTTAGGTGCTCCGCCGGGGAAGGCACAAGACCCCTCACAATCACCACGATCAGAGCCGAAGACAATCACCAACCTCCGCTCAACGATTCTCGCTGCTCCAAGCCGTCTAGGTGGCGGCAACCACAAAGAGTAACAAGTGAATCCCGCAGCAAAACATGAATACCAAGTGCCTCTAGATGCAATCACTCAAGCAATGCATTTGGATTCTCTCCCAATCTTACAATGATGATAGATCAATGATAGAGATGAGTGGGAGAGCTTTGACTAAGCTCACAAGGTTGCTATGTCAATGCAAATCGTCAAGAGAGTGAGCTTGAGCCGGTCATGGGGGCTTAAATAGAAGCCCCTATGAAATAAAGTCGTTGGGCTACTCACTGCACTGAACACGGGGCGACCGGACGCTCAGATCATATCGACCGGACGCAGGACCCCAGCGTCTGGTCGTGCGATGCACGCCACGTGTCCCCTCTCTTCAAATGCTGAGCGCATGATCCCAACGGTTAAGTGATGACCGAACGCGCTGCTGCGAAGTGACCGGACACTAGACCTCAGCGTCCGGTCGTTTCCTGTAAACATCCAGAAGTGAGAAATCACGACCGGACACGTCCACATGTTTTTGTAAATAAAAGATTTATAATATGTTGTCATAGTTTATTTATCAATGCTTCATCATAACATGAATAGATAATTATTTCCGCTGTAATTCTGATCACATGTTTATATTCCGTTGTTACATTAAATAGTTCATAACTCTAATAATATGATTATATTCCGCTGTTATAATAATAACTATTATACTCTGATATTGTAATAAAAGTGATGTAAGAAATGGTTGAGAATGATGCAAACTTTATTCTCTCATTTCTGATCCTAATGAAAAAATATGGATTTTCGGATTCTCCCCTGGGGTGTGCCCGACGGGACCGAGTAATTTAGTGTTTTTCCCTAAGTGCTTAGTGTCTAATGGAAGACGAGCGTTCCTGAAAGGTATTAGATTATGCCTTCTTTTAGAAACACTACTTTTTTTAATTGTTATTGCGATAATAAAACTTATTGTATGCCTCAGCTCAGAATAGAATATCAACCGACACTTTGTTTTAATGCAGAAAAGATCATGCAAGTCAAATCTCCCACGGACATCTGGTAACTTCTTTCGTACTCCTAGCTGTCAGCTCTGGTAGTAAATACTCCATTCATTCCTAAATAAATTAATTCTTAGAATCTAAATTTATAGAAAAAATAACAACATCTATAATATAAAATAAATTTATTATAAAAATATATTTTATGATATATCTAATTATACTAATTTGATACCATAAACTTTGATTTTTCTTTTTTTCTAGAAATTTAGTTAAAGTATAAAAAGTTTGATTTAGGACAACTCTAGAAATCTATTTATTCAGGAACGAATGGAGTATATGGCTTAATTGGTTTTATAATTATTTATAATACCTGTATTTCGGGTTTTAGAATGGGTGTTAAGGGATAGAGATGGGCATACTCTTCATCAAGAAGTTGCTAATAATTCTTTTCGGGAAAAGGTAGAAATGTATTAAGTGAGTGGGGCTTTTTTTTCCTTTTGTGTGCATGAAAGAAGTGTGTCGAGCACACAGATTCATTTCTGTGAATATGAAAACTACCTTACCTAGGTCTTGTGTAGAACTGTAGATAAACATAATCTAACTTCAAAAAAAAAGAGACAAATGACATGACCCCCTGGCAAAGTGTTAAGGTGATGTTTAAATTCAGAGAGTAAAGTTTAGAGATGTCACATCGGGTGTTACATCGGAGTATCGCATAGGAGCGTTCGGATAGTAATAATAAACCAAATTACAGAAGTTCTCACTAATCCGCGTGATGAATTTGTTAAGCCTAATTAATTCGTCATTAGCACATGTTTACTGTAGCACCACATTGTCAAATCATGGACTAATTAGACTTAAAAATTTATCTCACAAATTAGTCACAATATATGCAATTAGTTATTTTTTAGTTTATATCTAATACTCTATGCATGTATCAAACATTCGATGCGACATGAAGTAAACTTTAGGGAGGAACTAAATAAGACCTTAGAGCATCTAAGAGTTCCCTATTTGTCTTCCTAATACTTGGTTTTTAGAAAAATCAGAAAAAAAAAATCTCTCTCCAACAGTTTCTAATCCATCCTCTTAATATTTATTTAGAGGCAAAACTGAACCAGTTGGACGTAACTTTACGCGGCCCTTAGTCGCGCGGATCTTCTCCCGCGCGGTCTGCACCTTCGCGCCTTCCAGTCACGCGCACATGCCGCCGCGGCATCGGAGTGGATCAGCTCCGCCAGCGTCTCCGAGCCGACGGCCTCGAGCTGGCGCCAGTACTCGTCGAGGTCGGGGCATGTGGCCATGCCGCCGCCGTCGAAGCCGTCGGAGATGGTGGCCATCCTGAAGGGCTCCTCTGGAGGCGGCGTGGTGGAGAGCACGTACCGGGAAGTGACGAGCGTGGGGCGGAGGCCGTGGTAGGCGAGGCAGCGGCCAAACTCGAGCAGCGGGTTCGTGTGGCCCTGCGCGCCAGGGTACGGCAGGAGCAGCACGTGTGCGCCGCCGGCCCCGCGGGCAGCAAAGGAGGAAGACGATGTGGTGCAGGTGGCGCTCGTGCTCCCCATTGTTTGATGTCTTCGCTAGCTTTGTGTTCGCACTTCGCAGTGAAGAGAGGCTGGAGATTGGGAAACGATAAATAAAAAAGGCTGCTGTGCTTGTCTGCCGCTAGTGACGGGGGCGGCGGCGGATGGGAGTTGGCGGCGGCGGCAGGGAGGTCGCGACATGAGGGGTTCAACGCGTCCTGTGACGTCTGGCGACAAAAAAAAAAACCACAAAAAAAATAGATGTGAGACTTAAATTTGATTTTTTAAAAACAATTTATTAGAAACTTTTGGAGATGGTTTTTTCCCCTCTTAATACCTTTTTAGGAGTTGTAAAATTACAAGTTTTACAAGAAAAAAATATGGAACTCTTAGAGATGCTCTTAGAGAGACGAAATCTTACTCGTTAAAAAAACCGAGCTTTTTTGTGCACGTGGCGTGCCAACGTGGCGGCGCATTGCGAAAAGACAAAGCTGCCCCTGCCCTCTCCTCTCTCTCCCTCTCCCTCTCTGACAGCTGGGTCCTTGCAGCTCATCTCACAGCCATGTGGGCCCCACTCGTCAGCTTCATCCCCACCGCCATGTGCACATGCCGCTCTCCGCCATCTCCTCCGGTCGCGTTGAGGCCGCCTCCGCTGTGCTTTTCGACCACACTCAACACAACATCAGTATTGATTTTAAAACCGGTCTAGCCCTCACTTTCCCTACTCTCAAAAGACTGTCCTAACGAGGCATCTTTCCGATCAGTCCCTCTCCAGAGTGCACCTATGATCCATGCCCACCAGGGAGTTTAAACTTGGTCCTGCATCGTCTTCCCTCCAATCCAATCGAGCAAATTCCTAGGCCTTCAATTCCACCGCTCCAGCCAACCGGTCCAGGCCTACTAGCTCTTGGTTCTTGAACAGAATTATCCATCTTCTCAATATCCTATGTGCTTGGCTTGGTACCATCCTCACGTCCCTCCATTCCAAACCCTGAAAAACCAAACCATTCTGAGTTTTCTCTAAGCTCCATAGAATGGCAGAAATACATACAGACATTAACACTTCCATAACGTTTTTGACTAAGTCATAAGTGAACAGTCGACTCAAAATCGGCTCCAACATCCAGACCCACGATCTGAGAGACCATGTTACAAACATCCACGGCCACACAACAATTAAAAAAAACAGGTGATGTATATTTTCTTTTTCACAACAGAAGATACCAAGTTCATCCTCCACCTTCCTCCTTTTTTTCTAAGTTATCTCAAGTCAACAGTTTATTGTTAGTAAGCAACCAAAGAAAAACATGTACCCTTGGTGGAATATTAATATTCCAAAGGGCAGGAGTACGTAAAGGCATCACAACTCTAAAACTGAACACATCATAAAGAGATTGGACAGAATACAGCCCATTTGCATTTAAGGACCAAATAATAGCATCACACTCATCGGAAAGCTCTATACTTTCTACAATAGAGACTAAATCAAACCATAGAAGCATCAGCTCATTCGACACAGTTCTCATGAAGGTAAGCTTCAGATCAATCCCATCCCAAACTTCAGTAGTTTTTCTCGTTACAAATATTATGGAGCTATTGATACTGTATAGCAAGACTAGTGTGACCAAACCATTGGTCTTCCCAGAATCTTATATTTTACCATCCCCTATATTCCAGTTATAACCCAACTTAGCAGCATTAAAAGTCCAAATGACCCCTTCCCAAAAGGGAGAAGCACCTATATCAGGACAACAGAACAGATTTGGATTCAAGGTTCTGTATTCAAAATCGATGGTGTTTTCCGTAAACCCTGGTTGCTCAAGTGATACCTAGAGATCCAAGAAGCTAACATGCACAAATTAAGATTCCTTAAATCTGGAATACCTAGCCCACCATACTCTTTCTTATGAACCATCAATGGCAAGTTTGCTAAACGATATCTATGTTTTCCTCGTTATTATACCAGAAAAAGTGTACCATTTGGGAGGTAATGACCTCCACAGCCTGCTTGGAGAATTTTATCAGATAGTTAATTGACAATATTCTTTAGACAGTTGTTATCTACAACTCATCACAAATAAAGTAGGAAAAATAATTGTTTCCTCTTTTTATAGTATAAATATAATATTTTATCTACTGTATGAAGTAACAGTTGTTATATAATTTGTTATCTTTGGCGAAGCTCTGTTGGAGCCAATGATGTTCTCAGAGCCAACGGAAAATTGCTCTTATTATTTTGAACAATGCAATCTCCGTAGTCCTATGGACATGTTGCAATTCATGTCGCTGACACTGGTCCACGCTCCTGTAAGCAATGGTTCAATGCAGTTATATGGATATGTTGCAGTACGGGATGAAAGGGATTGGATGCTTAACTATGTTTTCAACCATAGCAGGGATGATCCCATCGTCGTGCAGCAGGTGCACTTCTATACTTATCTGCAATCATTTTTAGTTTGTTGTGTGCTGTTCTTCTTACAGTAGCAATCCCAATCCTATCACACGCATATAAGAAATGAGATTTAGCCTACATATACTTTTGTCGCTTGTTACAACTACTATCTCCATCAGATCATATAATATAACTTGGGATAGTGGACTGAGCACATGGAATAGAGAATGGAATATTGTGTTAATTGTACCTTGGTTTCGGTATTTTAATGATAGATAGATTGATCATTTAACATATATAAGCTTAGGCAGTTGCTGTGGGATGATGGGGCCTGGTTAGAGGAAGGGGTTGGCGCAAAGTGTAATCATGGGTGTTGGTGGACGTGGCCTGGGACCTCAACGGCGCGGTTTGATGGCAGACGCACCGTGGAGGCAGGAACAACAACAGGTAGGAGAAGATAGATTCAATCTATTAATTGCGTTCCTGGTTACAAGCAGTCATATATACAGGCTGTGTACACGTGCTTGTTCAAGACTCCAAACCATGCTAACTCAAACTCCTAACTCTCCCAAACTGACACGATATCCCCTAACTGAATACTCTGAAGGCGACTCTAAACCTTCCCCGAGTCTTCTGACCGTTCTGAACTCTTGGCCACTTTCTGCTGCACCAAGGCCTTCTTCCTCTTGCGATGCTGCGTACTTTTTATAGCGTGAATATTTACCCTTTTTAAATATATAAGATCTCACAGCTGTTGCACAACGATTTGTAATACCACTTGGCTGCTGCAGTAAGATGATGCATTGTATACTTGCACCAATGCTCGTTGCACCCAAGATTGGACATGTACGTGATCAACTGAGTGAATACAGTAATCGCCTTTAAACATAATAAAGCAAGACAGTTTTGGATCGTTATTTGCTATAAACTTGATAGGATCTTTTGTGAGTACGTCAATGGTTTGGTGTATGGAAATACACCAATTCTCCAAGTGTCTTGTATAAAGCTGAGATTTATATGGCTTTTGATAGGATGTGAATTTTGTGTGCAGAATGCATACTTTGAACTTGTACTATAGATTTCTTACATATTTCTTACAGCATTTGTCGAGTATGCCGTGGAGGCCACAATAGAAGTTGTTATATCAGACGCACAGAGAGGTTTGAGTTTGTCTCTGGGTTCCCTTGTTAATATTGCTAGGGCGTACGAGGAAATCCAACTTTTTTCAAGGCACTATTGACCAGTTGTCTCTACGGCGTTTTGTGGTTGCTGTCCCCATGAGAACAGAGACGATTTTGGAGTTGAAGGTGGATAACAATCGTGCTGAACGTTGTCTTTCCTTTAAAGCAAAGCAACATGGATGTGACAGACAATCGATGAAGCTTGAGCTCTGTCCTATTGCAGTGAAGGTGACATGGTCAACTATTTATGCTGGTTCGCCTGATTGTTGGTAGGGCTCCGGCTCTGGCTCTTGATTTAGAGCAGCTCCTCCAGTGGAGCTAGAGCTCTATTGGAAAACGTTTGATAAAAACGGCTTCAGTTGCAGTTTTATAATAGTTTGTATTAGGTTTGTGTGGGACCGGCTCTAGCTTCTCTCTAAAAAATGGCTCCAGCTCTTTCAGGAGGAGCTTTTTTTTAGACGTCTGTTTGGTGGCTCCTCGTAAGAACCTAAAGCCGGTGCTAAACGAAACGAGACCTTATCCTTATTGCTGAGCCTATATGGACGTGCGTGTGTGCTTAATTCCATACTACTTTTGTGCCGTAACCATGTACTACCTGGCCATAATCTTATTTCTGATGCTGAGTAGTAGTGATCCAGCTGGTATCAGTTAAGTTACACGCTAAATTCTCCTTGATTGAATGCTTGATCATCTGCCCTTTGCGAGGAAGATTTTATAAACAGTTCACACGATCATCTTTGAAAGAAGAACGCTGCAACAGCAAAGAGTAAATTCGCAACTGACACTTGAAGCGACGTTCACTTCTCAATACCAATTACGAGTTATTAGGGGGGAAAAGAGGAAAAACATAGGGAAAATGTAGTCTTTGCTGCCATGAGCATCATGTCTGAACTGAACCCAAAAGTCCTTTTCATAGATAAATTACTCAAATTTCCGTTGTGGGTGGCATCTTCTCTCATACAAGACTCAACTGGCCATTTGACATTGTGATGCAGCCCTTTGGCCATCTTGGCTTGGTGTGCATGTCGGGTTGGACCTCAACGTGTCGCCGGAAACATTTGATTCGGGCACTACTGCGTCGTCGGTCCACCAGGCCGAGATGCTTTGCCTGGAGCTCGAGCCTCGAGGGCCCTTCTTCTGCTAGCTGCTACTGCCGCCGGTCCAAGGCTGCACAGCTGCTGCCTGTCTGAAGAGTGAAGACGACGGCAGCAGCAGCAGTTCTCAACAGCGGCTAGCTGCTGCATAGAGGTCTCCGGATGGTTGAATTGCATAGTTGAAAAATCCAACCATACGTTTCCATGATGTTTGGCGCACCGACGCAGCTACCTTCCTCATTGGTGCGTGCATATCTGACGGTACAATGTGCAATGGGCACGCACATGCCGGGCAAAAAAAAAAAAAGGAAAAGGGGCCACATCGAGCATATACGAAGCGTGGAGCGCGTCCACACCGTCCAGCAGAGTTAGACGGGCCAAATCATCTGACAGGGATCCAAATCTGAATTTATGTGCAGTTAACACCTTGCAGTACAATATTGTTTGCTTTTTGTGTTATATTTTTTCATTATGTTGTTTGCTGTCAATTTCATTGTCTAGATCTAAAGACCAGTTGATACCTTGCATATTTTTTGGACCTGTATTTTCACTAATTATCGACAGGCACATCATTTGCATGTTCTAGAATGGAAGCAGTCTCTTGTCTATGTACTACAATATCTTAATCTCTCTGAATTATGGCACATTTAGTCATGAGAGAATAACCCAGGTGTACAAAATAGCAAATCAAGCAATCTTTTATATTTCATTCATGGTACCATGGTAAAAAGTGATTATTATTTCTTGGTAGTTGGTAAGAATGCTTCTCACACAATCTTATCACTCTACATTGCACTATTGCAGGTTAGCGGCAGCAAACATGAAACCATGTCAAGATCTTGCAAGGCTGAAGTATGTATTTAGTAGTACAAAGTGACACACTAGCTGAAGTGATCATCGATAGACAATATGTTTCAGTTTAATACCATTGATGAATCGATTACAAACTTTAATTATGTCCTTGTAACTGAGCATGTGTCAAGTTTCTAGGATGATGCTAATTCAAATCTCCATTTGTTTGATTTGCATTTCTGATTCTATTACTCATCACTCAACATTTGGAACTAGTATCTCTTCAGAGCTATGAAATATATGGAGGGCAGTCAATAACTGTTTACCTTTTTATTTTATTTTTCGGTTTGTTGTTCTGAACTTGTGATGACACTGAAAGGTTGCAAATGCCTCATATTTATATTTGAGATATTTACCTGTATGGCCCTTGAAAAAAAGCATCTTCCTTATATGGCCCGATTTTTTTTTAACTTACCTGTATGGCCCTAAAACGAAATTTTGTTTCTTCTAGGGCCTTCTGTCCGTTTTTTTGCACTTAACGGTGTTAAGTCAAGGGTAAAATAGCCATTTTACCCCTAGCGAAAAAATGCATTGCAATGCATCTGTGTACTTGATTATTATGTGTCTAATTATATACGGTTATATGTGAAATTATTTACGTAATATTACTCTAAATGTACAACAGACAAACAAAACTCTGCATTTTATTTTTTCGCCAGGGGTAAAATGGTCATTTTACACTTGACTTAACACCGTCAATTGCAAAAAATGGATGGAAGACCATAGAAGGAAGAAAATTTCGTTTTGAGGCCATACAGGTAAGTTCAAAAAAAAAATCGAGCCATACAAGAAAGATGCATTTTTTCCAGGGCCATAAGGTAAATATCTCTTTATATTTCCCTTGCCTTATTCTTCACTCTGAAACATTTGGAACTATCCCTTAGAACCATACATGGATTTCCTTTTTAGTTCACTCTCTGAAACATTTGGAACTATCCCTTAGAACCATGCATGGATTTCCTTTTTAGCTCAAGACTAAGGAGCACTGTGACTGCACTGCCTGATAGTACTGTGTTTCCAAACAATATTTTACAAGCGGATAATTATTGACTGGTTTTCTTGTGCACATTACAAATGTAAACACTTTACAGGTGTATATATATTTGCCTTACGTCTAAACAAGGCCTAAATTGTACATCACGTTCACATCCAAAGAGTTAAAAACCATCAAAACTAAACAGCAACAATTGCACCATGTTCCTCCTTACACTCTATTAAGGTGTTGTAAAACGCAGATACTTATCTAGACGTAAATACATATTCTATGGACACTTCATGCAAATACAGTAATAACTTATGCAACATTCAGCACCAAGCTATAGTACAGACCCAACACTGAAATTCTGGCAATTCATAGGCCAATATGCCATCACAATGTCAAGCTATCAACGACTTTGAAATGCCAGGAGGATTGCATTCCCAGAATTCCAAGTTCCAACCATGACGAGCAGGCTTCCTGGTAGGTGTTGCCAACAAGTTTAAAACGCGAGGAGGCTTGCAATCACTAGAATTCCAATCATGAAGAGCAGGGCCTTCAGGTAGATATCTGCCTGCTGCTGTTGGCCCAATGGTGCTTGTTGGTGGACACCATGGGCATGTCCCATATGGCCGCCATGGAATCCATGCCCATGGCCATACCCATAGTGGAACCCAGCAGGTTGGACATAAGCAGCCGCATCTGGAAACCCATGAACTTGGAAGCTAAGCATAGGGAATAGTCCCCCGAAAGCAGCTGAGAATGCATAATTCCCCCACCGTGCATTTGCCAAAGGGACTCCTGTGCCCATGAACCATGGATTCGCATTTGCATTGGCATTGGCAAAGTTGTTAGCATCGGCCTGGGGGGCTCTGGCAGGCCTCTGGCCAGTTGGGCGGTGAGGGATCTCACCCTCGGGCATGTTCTTTGACCTTGGGTCAATACGATCCTTGCCACGTCCATAAAGGGGTACAAGCTTGTCCTCCTCCACAGGGGCCTTGCACACTGGGCACTCTGGCGAATGTGCATGGACGTGCAGCCACCGGTAAAGGCATGGCCAGCAGAAGAGGTGGCCGCAAAGAGTCACTATTGGCTCTTGAGGCAGCTCAAAGCATATGTTGCACTCAAAGCTCCCCCCAGCTGCATCGCTGCTGCTGCCACTGCTGGTTGATTCACCAACGTTGGCTGACATTTTGTAATTTGTTGGGGGTGAACCAAGCTGCAATTGCCAAAGAACACACAATCACAAACACTGCTAGAAATAAAAATGACTGGAAATACTGATAGTAGTGAAAACCAACATCCAACAAGTAGGAAATTATATAACTAGAAAGGGCATCCAATTTTTCTACTCAGCATAATGAAAGCCACAAAAAGGTCCATGTCTAGGGGAAGAGCAAAATTCCAATGGACTTAAACTGGAATCAAGCCATAAACCAACAAATATAATAACAATAAAGGTTCCCCACAGGACTGGAGGTTGGTTAAGACCAAGCTGGGCCATAGCCACCCCTGCTCAATGTGATCTCCACTGTCTAAACAGTGATTTTGTATTGTTTATTAGTGTCTAATCCTCAATTATATAGACAAGCTCCCCCCAACTCCTATGGTCAAGCTCCGCCACTGGTTCCCCAGTTAGTTCTGAATAAAAACGACAACTCCAGCAACAACATTTCAAAAGTTTATTTTGACATAGAGATTATCTTCTAGATGCACAACTGACACTTTCAGGATGAAAGTTATAACCTTCTGGTATCCTAAACCTTTTAATCTGCAGAAACAAGTCTTGGAAAAAAAAATTCCTGATAGCTCAATCAAGGGGGGATTTCTAAACTCCCACAATATTCTTTTTTGAAGCTTTACGCCAAACTCTAGAAGAACGTGATACTGACGGAAACTAATCGAATTCCATCGGGACAGGGGCGGCCGGGCGGGCCGACATGGGTGTACACATGTACAGCCGATAATTTTTGCAAAGCAATCTAAGTTAGTAGGCATGATACATGCATATGTAATTAGACCAGATCCGAATACAAAATAGGAAGTTAGGGTTTGGGTGCTCGGTGCCGCGATGCAGGAAGGGAAGACCAAGGGGTCAGGCGTACCTGGTGGCGCTCGTCGCCGGCGAAGGGTCCTAAGAAAGCTTGGGCACCTGGCGTAGGCGGCAGCGAGGAAGAAGACCTGGCGTAGTCGTCGCCGACGGAGAGGGGGAGAGAGCGCGCACGCTGGAGCCTGGAGGTAACGGCAGAAGAAAAAGACAGCGATGCTGTTGCGTGGACCCGGATTTAGGCTTACTTTACCCGCCAAACGGCTTTGAAGCCGGTGAAAAACCCTGCCAAACAAGACTTTAATTCTCTCTCTGTCGTATATACTCCTGTTCGCTTCTATGATAATCCAGCTTGTTTTTGACGAACGATACGTAGCATTTTAATATATATATATATATATATATATATATATATATATATATATATATATATATATATATATATATATGCTAGAATACGTGTATGACTATTTTAGATGAAAAAAATTAGTGAGTACAATTCCATGAAGCAATTATGGGCATCCACGGTGAGGTCACGACACATGTTCATGTGCATGTATCCAACGTCTTGTTATCATCATTTTATATCTGTTTACAATCCAAGAATTTCACAGGAATTCTATAGCGACTTTATGGAAATGAAAAGAAAGCATATGAATAAAAAAATATTATACATTTCAATTTCTAAACATACCTTAAGGCCTTGTTTAAATGTACATGTATTCATCTCAATCCATGTGTGTGTGAGTGGTTTGGTGTGGAAGGACGTGAATAAGAATAAGGAGAAATGACATATTCTCGATGCAAATATATAAGAGAAAAAAATATAAAGTGGCTAAGTGATTTAAAAATAGTATAGGGCTTCAATACAAAACTACCTTCTAGTTTTTAGGTACTGGATGTTGAAAATGGTCGGGGAAAGCCAATAAATACGCTCTTTTTTAACAACTTGGAAAACTCATTGATTTAGCAATATTTTTATAGGACTATTGGAAAAGTCATTGATTTAGCAATATTTATAGTGATATCATAAGTTATACTAACTTTTTTACCTCTTATTAGTATTAATTCTTTGGTATAAGCACCAATCAAACAGTGAAACATGACGTAATTACGGTTGTGTCGGTGTTTTCGGACCACCCACGAGTAAATTTGTATTTACGCATCTGGCTCGGATGGTGTGCTCAAAGGACACAAGGGTTTATACCGGTTCGGACGGAACGTCCCTACATCCAGTTTGCTGCCGCTCGTGTTACCGACACTTGGTTTGCAGTAGGGGTTACAAACAGGCGAGAGAGAGAGAGAGAGAAAAAATCCTAAGTTTCTGGTGGAAAAAGTGAACGGGTGCTGAGAGCTCGATTGCCGCTCAGCCGTGTGCTCATATCGTGCTTTTGTGTTTTTATCTCGTGGTCCGACCCCCTTTCATGGGACACCCTGCTTCCCCTTTTATAGGTGAAGGGAAAGCGTGGGTTACAGTGGAGGAAAAGAAGAAGAACGAGAGAGAAGAAGACTTCTAGGATTGCAGGGTCCTTCTTCTCCTTCATACGGGTCCCGTTGATCATATAAATGTCAACAGGGATGACTCCATGTCGTGGCCCTATTCGTCACTGGCGTCATGCGCAGGCGTCATCTGTCGGTCATGGCGTTCCACTACGTCCCGGCAGACGTCGTGGTGAACTGACGCGCCTGTCAGCGTCCATACGAGGATTAGGCAGAACAGTACCACCACACCCGACACTGTTCTTGATGTGAATCGCTAGGTATGGCCCATCATGGCCATGGGTTACATCGAGGCGTGCCAACCTCTTTTCTGGTGTCAGAGTTTTAACCTAGGCCCATACGCTTGGACATGGAGTGGTTAGCGGTGGTATGGGTCCCCATTGGACAAAATGGAACCCGCGTCCTTGGGGTCGGGCGAGACGAAGCACGAACCCAAGGGGTCGGGCAAGACGGAGCCTGCGACCTTGGGGTCAGGCGAGACGGAGCCCGCAGCCTTGGGGTCGGGCGAGACGGAGCCCGCGGCCTTAGGGTCGAGAGAGATGGAGCACGAACCTAAGGGGTCGGGTGAGACGGAGCCCGCGGCCTTAGGGTCGGGCAAGACGGAGCCCGCACCCGAGGGGTCAGGCGAGACGAAACCCGTGACCTTGGGCGAGACGGAGCCTGTGGCCTTAGGGTCGCTCGAGACCTTTTAAAACGTCTCGAGCCATCTGGGGGAGTCAGCATGGGCGCTAACCTCCTTGCTTGGGTATTCCTAATAATGATACCCGACAGTAGCCCCCGAGCCTACGGAGGAGTAGAATACTCTTTTTGAGGCTTTTCTGGACAGGAGGACTCTAAGGGCCTTGGCCTTCTTTTTGTAGCCTGCGGCATGTCCTGGTAGGATGGCGATTCCCTTTTGTCGCAATCGGTCTTCTTGGGGCATGTAACCGTAGGATTTGAGATGTCAGAAAGATTGTTCTTGATTTCGGTCCCCTAGGATCCGATCGGTCCGCCGTCGTACTATGACCGTGCGTTTGGTCTCCTTGCAAGTCCAACTTCCCTTGAGCCCCCATGCGTGGCAGGGGTCCGGTCAAGGGTCGGCTCGTCTATGTGATCGTCATCCCTCAAGCATTTTTTTGATAAAACAGAGGGGCTGAGCCATGAACTGGGAACTGACCAAGACTCAAACATGGGCCGAGATGCCCGCGACGCTCGTGCACCCGGCTACTGACTGCTAGTGGGTCCATCCCTTTCCACCCCTCACTCTAAGGGAGCCCTGGAGCGGCTGTGAACCCATCGGAGGGCCAGCCTTTGAACTCTTGGGCCTGAATGGGCCGTAGGAGCATTTTTAGCTTTGTATCCCTCCTTACCTGTGATGGTTCATGGCCCATCGGTCAGGCGAACCGTCATCCGGTGTGTTTTTTGAAGGTGTGGCCAGAGATAGCGTGCGCACGATCTTCGGAGGAAGGTGACGTGATATGGCGCAGCGAGCACATGAATTTAGGCGAACGGTTCGCCTTCTCGCCCCGCTCCATCCTATAAATTGCGGCCTCCCCCTTCATGTTTCCACACACCAAAACCACAGCCTTACCTTCTCTATTTCTCCACCGGTGCCGTTCGGATCTACCGTGCTTGCTAATCCGACGCTGGAGCCTTAGATCTATGGCTTCCGCTTCTCCGCCGCTGCCTTTGCTTTTCTGCAGCCGCCTCCATCCTCCATGGATTTGTGGTACCGCTCCGATGTTACCCATGCGCGCATGGAGGGACTCGTCAAGCATGGTCTTCTCCATGGGAGGACCAATTGTGGCGGAGTGGCTCGTGCCTGGCCATGAGGATGCATCGGCGCCGCCCGATGGCTATGTCGTCTCCTTTGCACCCTTCCACGAGCGCAGACTCACGGTTCCTCCCCACTCGTTCTTCTGGGGTCTGCTGCACCACTATTAGATCAAGCTACAGCACTTGAACCCCAATAGGATCCAGCACATTGTGGCCTTCATCGTGATGTGTGAGGGTACCTGGGGATCGAGCCCCACTTCGAGTTATGGAGATATTTCTTCTCCGTCTCCTTGATCAAGAAGAAGAAGAGAGGGCAAGAGACCCTGGTGCCGATGGGATGCATGGGCATCCATCTTCAGGGGCAGCGAGTGGCCGAGTACATGCCCTGCTAGCTCTCTAGATCCAACAAGGGGTGGCACTTGTATTGGTTCTACTTCTACCTAAAGGACGACCCTACTACACCCTTGCCCGTCTTCTCCGGGCGTCTGATCGAAGAGGTTCTGCTGTTATGGCCGTGGGGGCCACCCGTCAAGGAGAAAAAGAGGATGTGCGACCTCCTCGAGGCAATCGTGTTCCTGAAGACCCATGGCCTCCACGGGTCCGGCATCATTGAGGGGTATCATGCGAGGAGGGTGGCGCCCCTGATGGCGCGCATCCTCCCGCTATACAGGATGACGCCCGACATGTAGCTCGTCGAGACGATGCTTGCCCAGGGGCTACTCCACGATAGCGAGGTTGCGCATCACATCAAGGAGGCCATAGGGGAGGCCGACGCCGTGTTTTTTATCCCAGGGCATCCCATGATGCGGTCAAACGTGGGCTTCATCGAGCTGCCGACGTGGTTAGTCTTCTGGGACTCCATCGCACCACTGTCAGAGCACGTGGTCGTGAGGGCAGCGAACTGTGCCATGGATGAATAAAGGAAGAAGAAGGACGACGAGGAGAAGAAACAGCGGTTGAAGCAGCGAGCGAAGCTGCAGCGAGGGAAGCAGCATCAAGGTTTGTTGGAAGAAGTGGATGAAGAAGAAGAGGAGGAGGAGGATGACGGCTCCATGTCACCCATCTCGTGGGATGTTCTGGCCACCAGGGACGAGGACCTGCCTTCACCGTAGGCGGGGCCCTTCCTACGGCATGCCACGGGGTAGGAGGGGAAGGACGCGCCCCTAGAGCCGGTGGAATCAAACCACCTCGCCCCGTCCGAACCTTCGATGGCAGCCTCAGAGCCAGTAGAATCAGACTACCTTGCCTTGTTTGGGCCTTTGATGGTGGCTCCAAAGCTAGCAGAAATGGGTCACTCAGCTCTGTCCGAGCCCTCAGCGGTGCCTCCATAGTCGGTCGGAGGCGGCCATTCTGATTTGTTCGAGCCCTCTAAGACAAGGGAGGGCTTGAAGCGGCAACATGCTGACGAGGAGCAGCCAGGGTTAGGTAAGCCAGCCCCAAAACATCCTTGCATGATGGCATCAGGGTGAGTCAAGAGTTTTTTTGTCCTTTTGTCTTGATGGATTTTTGTCACGAACTGGCCGCCATGTCCCTTGCAGTGTCGGAGGACGTGGGACTCTCCTGCGGCTCACTCCAAAAAAGATCCTTCTCTGACAAACACGCCAGGAGCCTATTGGGGCCACATCGATGCTGAGCGTGAGTGGCATTAGGGTGGTCGCGACATCAACCGGAGAGCAGGCGGAGGAGGGTGCGTTCGGGGTGCCCATCATGGGCGCGACGTGGCCGGTCGTGTCCTCGATGTCGTAGGCGGAGGTGACAGGCCAAAGCCATCATCCGTGCAGGTGCTCTGGATGAGGCGGAGCACTAGGTCCCCGACGTTGAGGGCCTGACCCCGCACTCGACGGTTGTGGTACCAGCACAACGCTTGCTGGTACTTGGCCGAGCGAAGGAGGTCAACGTCGCACGCTTCATCTAGCTGGTCCATGGCATCCTCGAGGGATGCGTTGGCTCCCTATTCGTCATACGCCCTGACCCTCGGTGCTCCATAATCAAGGTCGGTCGGGAGGATAGCCTTAGAACCATAGATCATGAAGAATGGAGTGTAGCTGGTGGCCCGGCCGGGGGTTGTCCTTGGGATCCAGAGCACCGCAGAAAGCTCCACGACCCATCATCTGCCAAACTTGTTCAACCGGTTGAAGATGCGCTCGACCTACCCATTCATGAGGGGTTGCGCCACGGTGGCCCAATCGATGCTGATGTGGTATTCATCGTAGAATCGGATGAACTTCTTCTTAGTGAATTATGTACCATTGTCCGTGATAATGGAGTTTGGGACCCCAAAGTGATGGACGATGTCAAGGAAGAATAGCATGGCTTGCTTGAACTTGATCACGGAGATCGGTCAAGCCTCTATCCACTTTGTAAACTTATCTACAGTGACAAGCAAGTGCGTATATCTGTCGGGCGCCCTCTTGAGAGGTCCGACTAGATCGAGCCACCATACCATGAACAACCATGTGATGGGGATCATTTGGAGTGCTTGGGGCGATAGTTGGGTCTGCCGAGCGTAGTATTGACACCCTTCATAGGTGTGCACAATTTGTTCAGCGTCGGCTACTACAGTCGGTCAGTAGAAGCCTTGTCAAAACAAATTTCCGACCAAGGTCCTAGGCATGGCATGGTGCCCATAGACCCCACCATGAATATCACTCAGCAACTGCTTCCCTTATTTGATGGGGATGCAGTGCTGCAAGATCCCAGTGTGGCTTCGCCTATAGAGCTGGCCCTCAATAACGACAAAGGACTTGGTATGACGCGCGAGCCGTCGAGCCTCTGTTTTGTCTGTCGATAGTGCCTCATGGAGGAGGTAGTCGAGGTAAGGCATGCTCTAGTCGGTCTAAGGGTCAGGCTCTATTGCTGGATCCTCGTCAAGCTCCATGACTTTAGGGTCGGATGGAGCCACCGGCTGGTTAGCCCCCAAGCCTGAGGCAGGTAGCCCATCATCGGTCTGTTCTAGCTCCTTGTAGCGAACCGAGGGCTTGTACTAATCACTAGCGAAGACACCCATCGGCACCGGCTCTCGGCCAAACGCTGTTTTTGCTAGCGTGTCGGCCGCCTCATTGAGACGCCTCAGGATGTGATTGAGCTCGAGACCATCAAACTTGTCCTCTAGCTGGCAGACTTCTCGGCAATATGCAGTCATCTTGGTGTTGTGGCAGCTTGATTCCTTCATGACTTGGTCGATGACCAGCTAGGAGTCACCCCAAACATCAAGCCATTGGATACCCAACTCGATGGTGATACGTAGGCCGTTGATGAGTGTCTAATACTCAGCCACATTGTTGGAGGAGGGGAAATGGATACGAAACATGTACCTCATGTGTACCCCAAGGGGTAAAACGTAGACTAGCCCCGCACTGGTGTCTTTCTTCATCAATGATCCATTGAAGTACATCGTCCAGTATTCTTGGTCAATGACTGCTGGCGGCATTTGGATCTCGGTCCACCCTGTAATAAAATCAGCTAGCACTTTGGACTTGATGGCTGTCCACGGGGCATATGAAATGCCTTGACCCATCGGCTCGAGTGCCCACTTCGCGATTCTTCTCGTGGCATCCCGGTTTTGGACGACCTCGCCGAGAGGGAAGGACGTCATGACCATCACCGAATGCGACTCGAATTAGTGACGCAACTTCCTCTTGGTGATAAGGATGGTGTATAGGAGTTTCTAGATTTGGGGGTAGCGGGTCTTAGAATCGAACAAGACCTCGCTAATGCAGTACTCGGGACTCTGCAGTTTGAGGGCTTGTCCCTCTTCTTCTCGCTCTACCACTAGGGTGACGCTGAATACTTATGTAGTGGCCGCAATATAGAGCAGAAGTGGTTCTCCGTCATTTGGGGGAACTAGGATTGGGGCCTTCCTCAGGAGCTGCTTGACCTTGTCAAGTGCCTCCTATGACTCAGGCGTCCATTCGAAGCGGTCGGCCTTCTTCAGAAGGCAATAGAGGGGGAGACCTCGTTCGCTGAGGTGTGAGAAAAAGCGGCTGAGAGTGGCAAGGCACCCTGTAACTCATTGCACCCCTTTATGTTCTGAATTGGGCCCATCCTCGTGATGGGCGAGATCTTCTCTAGGTTGGCCTCGATACCATGCTTGGAGACGATAAAACCCAGCAGCATACCCCTTGGGACCCTAAAAACATACTTCTCAGGGTTGAGTTTGATGTCATTTGCTTGGAGTTTCACGAAGGTGTGCTCTAGGTAAGCTACGACCTAGTCAGCCTGTTTGGACTTGACCACGATGTCATCCACGTAGGCCTCAATAGTCTGCCCGATGAGATCCCCGAAACAGTTGAGCATGCAACATTGTTACGTAGCCCCCGCGTTCTTCAGGCCGAATGGCATTGTGACATAGCAGAACGATCTGAATGGAGAGATGAAAGATGTCATGAGCTGGTCGGACTATTTCATCATGATTTGATGGTACCTGGAGTACGCATTAAGGAAGCAAATGGTTTCGCACCCTAAGGTCGAGTCGACTACTCGGTCTATACGTGGCAAAGGAAACAGGTCCTTTGGACACGCTTTGTTGAGACTCATATAGTCAACACATATTCTCCATTTCCCATTCTTTTTTTGTACAAGAATGGGATTGGCTAACCACTTAGGGTGGTATACTTCCTTGATGAACCTAGCCACCAAAAGCTTTGCAATCTCCTCACAGATGGCCCTACGTTTCTCCTCGTCGAAGCGACGCAGGTGCTGCTTCACCAGCTTAGAGCCTAGCCTGATCTTCAAGGCGTGCTCGACGACTTCTCTCAGAATGCCTAGCATGTTCGAGGGTCTCCACGCAAAGATGTCTCTGTTGGCATGGAGGAAGTCGGCGAGCGTGCTTTCCTATTTGGAGGAAAGCATGGTGCTGATGCGCACCACTTTGCCCTCGAAGCCACTGGGGTCTATAAGGACCTCCTTGGTGCCCTCTATAGGCTCGAGAGACCTAGCCGACCGTTTGGGGTCGGGCGCTTCTTCGACGACCTCCTCCCTGATGGCTACAAGCTCTTTGGAGACAACAATTGCCATGATGTGTTCACAGCACTTGGCCTCGCACTTGTAGACGTGCTGGAAGGAGGTGCCGATGGTAATGACCCCGCATGGACCCGACATCTTTAACTTTAGATAGGTGTAGTTGGGGACAGCCATGAACTTCGCATAGCATGGACGTCCCATGATGGTGTGGTAGGTTCCGTGAAACCCGACCACCTCGAAGGTAAGGGTCTCCATCCTATAATTGGTTGGATCCCTAAAGGTGATGGGCAGATTGATCTGTCCAAGTGGCATGGCCTACTTTCCTAGCACGATGCCGTGGAAAGGTGCCTCGGTCGACCGGATACGCACTCGGTCGATGCCCATGGCATCGAGCATTTTAGGATACATGATGTTGAGGCCGCTGCCTCCATCCATCAGCACCTTAGTGAGCCGCTTTGTGCCAATGATCGGGTCGACCACGAGCGGATATCTTCCCGACTATCGGACACTTTCTGGGTGGTCGGTTCGATCAAAGGTTATGGCAGACTCTAACCATCGGAGGAAGGTAGGCACGGTCGGGTCGGCATTATAGACCTCATGGCGCGCAAGCTTCTGGCGGCACTTGGAGTCATAGGCCACTGACCCTCCAAAGATCATGAGGCAGCCATCCGGTGTCAAAATTTTGTCGTCCTTCCCCTTGGCGTCGTCTATGGCCAGATTGGGCTCCTTCCTATGCTTCCCCTTGTTGGAGCCTCTAGATAAGAACCGCTTTATGAGGACGTAGCCCTTATATAGGTGCTTGACGGGGAAAGCATGGTTTGGGCATGGCCCATCGAGCAGCTTGTCGAAGTGGTCTAGGGTACCCTCGGTGGGCTTCCAACCCCCCTAGCTATCGACGGTAGCCACAAGAGAGCCCTCACGCCGCCGCTTGTTCTTCTTCTTGTTGGGACGGTTGGGGGCGCCTTCGCCTTCATCCTCGTCCTGCTTTGCCTTGCCTTTGAGGTGGTTGAAAATCGCCTCGACCGCCTCCTTGCCCGAGGCATGGCTGGTGGCGATGTCGAGGAGCTCCTTGGTGGTTCGTGGGCCCTTATGTTCCATCTTGTGAACTAGGGACTCGAAGGTGGTCCCAGATAGGAAAGCTTCTATGACGTCGGCGTCGGCGACGACGACGTTGGGTAGCTCGTTGCACTGCCGGGAGAAGCGCCGGATGTACCCACAAAGAGTTTCCCTAGACTTTTGTCGATAGTTTTTGAGATCCCATGGGTTCCTAGGATGCGCGTATGTGCCCTAGAAGTTTCCCATGAAGATCTCTTTCAGGTCCGCCCAACTTTAGATTTGGTTGTGCGGAAGGTGTTCCAACCACGCTTGTGCCAAATCGGCCAGGAACAATAGAAGGTTGCGAATAATGAAATTATCACTATCCGCTCCACCGGCTTGCCAAGCAAGTCGATAATCCTCGAGCCATAGTCCAGGGTTTGTTTTCCTAGAGTATTTTGGGATGTTGGTCGGCGATCGGTACCGCGGTGGGATGACGGCATTGAGGATGTGTCAACTAAAGTCCTGAGGCCCCGGCAAGTCAAGGCTTGGGCTTTAGTCCTCGCCACTGTCGTAGTGCCCGCCACGATGAGGGTGGTAGCCGCAGTTGGCCTCCTCCCTCTTATCGCTGCGGGCACGTCGGCGGGCATCCAGGGTGTTACGTGCGTCATGGTGGAGGCCAAGACGCTCATGCACTAGGATCGTGGTACGCCACCCATCGCCTTGCTACGCCTAGTGGACTGATACGTCCTTGTTGGGTCGCTCTAATGGCGCACACTGGATAGCGTCGAGCTCGCGTCATTAGGACAGCGAGCTTTTGGCCTACTGCGCCGCCGCACGCTTGAGTAGCATGCGAATCTCGCGATGGGCCTGATGATCCTCTTGTGTTGCGGGCTCTAGAAGCCCTTAGAGCAAGGCCACCACGGCAGCAATGTTTTGGCTGTCGGGGTGAACTGTAGGAGGGCTTTGTTGTCCTCAATGATCCTTTGATTCACGTTGTGGGCCATAGAGTGCGCACGCCACCATCTCCGTGGCGCTCGTTCTCTCGCTCGAGCTCCACACATTCCTGCTCAAGCTGGAGCCGTGCTTCATCGAGCTCTTGGTGCCACGCCCTCAGCTACTCTACCCACAGGTGAGGTGGGGCTCCTGCATCCCCCTCGACCTCATCATCGAGGTAGTCCCTCCCTCGTGAATGCTTTTGATGTATCCCTTGGGGGTACCCACCATAAAACATTCTCGTGAGGGGTGATGGCTCCCCCTGCTGGAGTTAGAGTCAGAGGGAGACTCCAATTCTCCCACGAGAAGGTCATGGAAAAAATTTGTGATGTATTCGGTCATCCCCATGAACCCGTCGTTCGTAGGGGATGGGGGCGTGCGTTGCGTCACAAGGTAGCCAACGGTCTCTACGGCATTGCGCAGACCGAACGGGAGCGCTATCCTTCGGCATGCTACGTCATGATGTTGGCGAATGAGAATGTGAGGCTGCCCATGCCCTCCTAGGACGGTCGGGGCCCCAGGAAGGCGTCGAGCTGGCGCTCTAGCCTCCCATAATCGAAGCCGAGGAGCTAGTCGCTTGAAAGCTCTAGTTTGGTTTTGGTTAATTGATGAAACCCTAAGTGCTAACCTAGTTTATCAAGATGATTATGAGATAGGTAGCACTACTCCAAGTGATGAAGCAATGGCGAAGATCATGACAATGGTGATGGCATGGTGATGGTCAAATGCTTAAACTTGAAAAAGAAGAAAGAGAAAAAACAAAAGGCTCAAGGCAAAGGTATAAAATGTAGGAGCTATTTTGTTTTAGTGATCAAGACACTTAGTGAGTGTGATCACATTTAGGATAGATAGCCGTACTATTAAGAGGAGTAAAACTCGTATCGGAATGCGGTTATCAAAGTGCCACTAGATGCTCTAACTCATTGCATATGCATTTAGGATCTAGTGGAGTGCTAACACCCTTGAAAATGTTTGTGAAAATATGCTAACACATGTGCACAAGGTGTTTGTAGGGTTGAGATAGGTTTGGGTCCCTCTTTCGGAAAAATGAAATATCTATTTTCTATTACGCCGGATGCAAAATTCTTGGTGGTTGGCACATTTGAGCAAGGATGAAGAAGTTAGAGTTGAAATGGAGTTGGTCGAAATGATGCTGGCGTCGGTCTACTGACCGGACGCTGGGTCACTCAGCGACTAGACGCTGAAAGGCTGTGTCCGGTCGAGCTGTCAGACGGCACAGTGGCTAGGGTTGAGCACCGGACGCTGGTCTATGTCCGGTCAAGGTGGACCGGACGCGTCCGGTTGAAAAAATATGCCTCTGGGAGCTTACTGGAAACGACCGAACACTAGGGCTTCAGCGTCCGGTCAGTTTTACCGGAGCGTCCGGTCAGCTTCATAGCCGTTGAAATTTGACGAACAGCGTTCGAAGCTGATGACGCGTGGCGTCCATCAAGCGACCGGACGCTGAGGGCCAGCGTCCGGTCAGTATGACCGGAGCGTCCGGTCAGAGCGCGTTTTGCCCAGTGAAGGAGTATAACGGCTCTATTTGATGGGGGCTCTATTTATAGCCCCATGGTCGGCTCAAGGGACAACTCTTGCATATTTTCATTGACATAGCAACCTTATGAGCTTAGCCAAAGTCCTTTCACTCATCTCCATCATAGATCCATCATCTTTGTGAGATTGGGAGAGAATCCAAGTGCATTGCTTGAGTGATTGCATCTAGAGGCACTTGGTATTCGTGTTGCGCTGCGGATTTCGCTTGTTTCTCTTGGTGGTTGCCACCACCTAGACGGTTAGAGCAGCGGTGGAGGATCGGCACGAGTTGGTGATTGTTCGTGGCCGTCTCCGGTGATTATAAGGGGAGTTGTACCTTCCCCGGCGGAGCACCGAAAGGTAACTCTAGTAAATTGCTCGTATCATTGAGTTACCTCACTTGTGGGTCGGTTCTTGCGGTGTCCTATCGTGTGGACGAGGTTTGTGAAACACCTCTTAGCCGCCGAACCACCAAGTGTTGGTCGACACAACGGGGACTAGCGTGTTGGCAAACACGTGAACCTCGGGAGAAAAATCGGTTGTCTCTTGTCATTTGCATTCTCCCGGTGATTGGCTTGATCTTTATCTTGTGATTGGTTCATCCCCTACACGGCGGTATAATCACTCTACTTGCTTGTTTACATTCTTGCAAACTAGTTGATACAAGCTCTTTAGTGTAATTAGAATTGAGAGCTTGCTTTGTTATTTACATTTATCTAGTTGAGCTCTTTAGAATAGTAAGTTAGTGTGCCTTATTTAACATTGCAACTAGAAAGTGTCAGATAGGTGGCTTGCAACCCTTGTAGAGCTAGAGCAAGTTTGCATTACACTATTTGTCATACTAATCAAATTGCTCTAGTTGATTTATAGATTTTTAAATAGGCTATTCACCCCCCTCTAGCCATACTAGGACCTTTCATCGCTCTCGGGGGCGCGGGCCTTCGGTGCGTGCAGCTGCAGCTCCTCAAACGCCTCGGCGATCGCGTCGAGGCCGGCGGAGTGGAGAGGTTGGATGGCAGCGGGAACCTGCACCAACTCTCCCTCCGTCGTAATGATGAAGTCCAGGTTCCCGAAGCGTACGTGCGCGCCCGAGACCCAGCTGGCGCCGTGACTAGCCATCCGAGGCCTGATGTGGACGTCGAGACACGCAAAAAGCCCCTCACTGGCGTACCAATTGTCAGTGTTTTCGGACCACTGACGAGTAAATTTGTATTTGCATATCTGGCTCGGATGGTGTGCTCGGAGGACACAAGGGTTTATACTAGTTCGGGCGAAATGTCCCTACGTCCAGTTCGTTGTTGCTCGTGTTACTGGCACTTAGTTTGCAGTAGGGGTTACAAACAGGCGAGAGAGGAAAATGATCCTATGTCTCTGGTGGAAGGAGTGAACGGGTGCTGAAAGCTCGATTGCTGCTTAGTCGTGTGCTCATGTCGTGCCCTTGTGTTTTTATCTTGTGGTCCGGCCCCCTTTCATGGGGCGCCCTGCTTCCCCTTTTATAGGCGAAGGGAAAGCGCGGGTTACAACGGAGGAAAAGGAGAAGAACGAGAGAGAGAAGAAGGCTTCTAGGATTGCCGGGTTCTTCTTCTCCTTCATGCGGGTCTCGCCGATCCTGTAGATGTCAACAGGGATGGCTCCACGTCGTGGCCCTGTTCATCACTGGCGCCATGCGCAGGCGTCATCTGCCGATCATGGCGTTCCACTCCATCCCGGTGGACGTCGTGGTGAACTGACGCACCTGTCAGCGTCCGTACGAGGATTAGACAGAATAGTACCGGCACGCTCGACGCTGTTCTTGATGTGAATCGCCAGGTATGGCCCGTCATGCCACAGGTTACATCGAGGCATGTCAGCCTCTTTCCTGGTGTCAGAGTTTTGACCCAGGCCCATACGCTTGTGCCTGTAGTGGTTGGCGGCAGTATGGGTCCCCGTCGGATAAGACGGAACCCGCGTCCTTGGCGTCGAGCGAGACGGATCACGAACCCAAGGGGTCGGACGAGACGGAGCCCGCGGCCTTGGGGTCAGGCGAGACAGAGCACGAACCCAAGGGGTCGGGCGAGATGGAGCCCGCGGGCTTGGGATCGGGTGAGACGGAGGACGAACCTAAGGGGTCGGGCAAGACGGAGCCCGCACCCGAGGGGTCGGGCGAGACGGAGCCCGTGGTCTTGGGGTCGGGCGAGACGGAGCCCGCACCCGAGAGGTCGGGCGAGACGGAGCCCGCGGCCTTGGGATCGCCCGAGACCTTTTAATACGTCTCGAGCCATCCGGGGAAGTCAGCGTGGGCGCTAACCTTCTCGCTTTGGATATCCCTAATAACGATACCCGAGGGTTGTTATTAGATATAAAAAGTCAATCGTGAGAATGCTGGGAGATCGATTTATTCAGTTCTACACTGTTGCGATGTGGCACTTGCTCGCGAATGAGGATTGAAGGAGACGGTGTACTCCGAGATGTTTTGTCATGGAGGAGCATCTTGGGATCCTTGAAAACCTCACCGTGCGTAGCATATCCTGTCGTTGAATCATGAACCAAGTTCCTACTTCCCAGTCATCGTGTTCACTAGGTCGAAGCAATCTCAGATTACAACAACATGTTATCTGGCAAACCAAGCGTCGTAGGAGGTTTAACTGGTCGGCAATACAACAGTGAACCTTCCTAGGAAAGAACACGCTAATTACTCAGGAAATAGAAGAACCTCTAATTAACTTGTTGACGCCGGGCGCATAGATGATAACAATAGTAGGAGAATGAATCCTGATGCCTCTCGATTCTAATATTTGTTAATAAGACGTGTGGAGAGTGGAGACAGAAGAAAGAAGGTCGGTTGTTTTGGACTCCCATAATCTCTACCGGATGAAGATTGGTAATAAGAAAGAAAAAGAGAGGAAAAAATATGGCATTAGCGTTTCGTCCCAAAAATTTACTCTTTTGTTTAGTCTCCCCTATTAATCTTGCCGCTTTCCACTTTCATCCTCCTTATAAAGAACCGGGTGAGGTGCATTCACGATTCGAGTAGGTGAGCTCTGGGAGACAGCAATAACTAAGATATAGCGCAACTAATGTGTCTGTACTCTGTACCAACATGAACAAATTGAGGTCACTATGCACAAAGTTTTTCCCCCTAATCAAACATCAATAGTAGCCTTTTTTCCCCTTAATAACATGGCTTACCATTACCATGTATCGGTACCAAATTTATAGGTCACTTGTCCTAAATCCAATTCCTCTAACTTTGACCAAATTACACCCACCATTCCACCACCATATCTACGACATCAAATTAGTTTTATTAAATTATCTATGAAACATATCTTGATAGCAAATTTATTTGGACTTGTAGATGTTAATATCTCTTTTTAAGAAAATATAGTCAAAATTAAAGAAGTTTGGCCAAGTAATAACTAATAAGACAAGACATGGCAAATCTAGGCTTGCCAAAATCACAAAAACACGAGATCAAAACACACACACACACACACACACACACACACAAACACACAAATAGAAGAACAGAGGGGATTTCTTCACTTTCGTATAGCTGCCCCTTTTCCTTTTCTTTTGCTGTTTTTTTTAGATCTGTCTCGTACTTTTCCTGTCTTTCTTTCTAATAAATTAGCTCAGCAAAGCTTTTGTCGACTTTTTTAGAGAGAAAATACAAGAAACAAACTTGACAACAGACTACCAAAAGCCTCACTGGCTAATAAACATAGCTGCTAGGCACTGAAGATGACGATTTGCTGGTAGGATCCCTCTGCAACTGCAAGCCCTCCAACTGAATCCTGGACACAGCGATTGAAGTCGAAGACGCCCAGTTTACTCTAACTGCAGACAAAGCATAGCGACTGGAGAGGCACCTTTGCAATTGCAAGACAAACTCCCATACGCCATCGCGACTTGTGTAGCCCTCTCTCATTGTTCTGCCTGAACCTACGCATGGAAGCGACTCATGGCCACCAAACTACCGCCCATACAGTTACAAGTTAAAAGTAATTCGCAGGATTCTTTTCAACAGCAACAACATCCTCTGTGACATTAAGAAATTGATTATTCCCATTCCGATAGCTCTAGCCACAGTGTTGCAAGACATCTGATTTTGGCTGTGGCAAAACGTTCACGATAATGCCATACTGAGATGCCGGATCACTCATCGTCATCTCCGGTTTTTTGCTTCTTCCATTTGTAAGCAGCTTCTAGGATCTTCAGGTTTGGTGCTAGAGCAACTTCATCAGGGAAAATGTAATCTATATACTCCTCATATCTGAAGGATTAAGCAAATGTCATGTCAGTACATATATTTCCATTGCTCCAGAAAACAAAAGGAAAAAGATATATTGCAAACTTTTCAATAGAGAAGTGCTAAAAGAGAAAACTGAGTAAAGAGCATACGCTATAGTGGAGCCATCTTCTGTAGGAATTGGTCTCTTCCTCTTGACTTTTCTTGGTGCCTTCTTTTGCACTAAGCTGACATCCCCGAGATCACCAAAGCTCACCTCCTTATTAAGCCATTCTTCAAGAAGCATAGCTCTTTCCTCCTTCAACTCTGGAGCACTGGTTCTGAAGTAGTCGAATGCCCTTTCAAAGATAGCTGATCATAAAAAAAAGGTGTTATTTTTAGTCTGCAACGAGTCAATAAATGCAAAAACAAACATGGTTGGACAATTTAAGATTGATCTCTAACTCATCATTTACCTCTACATTTTTGGACCCGCTCCATCTGCTGTTCCTGATAACCAACTTCATTCTTTTTCTCCTCGCCTTCACTGTCTTCACTGCCCAAGCCAGCAGTGGCCTCAAACTCAGCATAACTGATCCATACCTTCAAATGTTTTGTCCTATCAAGCAGTCTCTCATACAGTTGCCTTGTCCTCTCAAATTCATTTTCATCAATTTCAAACTGCAAGTACTCCTGTGAGTTAAAGAGCAGAACATGAGTCGGTAAGCATCCAAATGAGTTAATCAACAGCATAAGAAAGATTAACTGATTTTCAGAATGTCTCAAATGTCAAAGCAATATGGACTAATGCTGCATCAAGTAGATTAATAGATTTGCAGAATTTTTAAACGTCACCTAATAAAAATCATACAGCACCAAAATTCATTTTTAGGGAAGATATTTCAAGCAACTACTCAGCAAAGTTGGCAAAGTCAGCAATTCAAAAGGGCCTTAATTCCCTTGCTACCCTTGGCACTTGGTCCCTGTGGAACCATCGCAACAAGTGTATGCTTGATTGATGGTGTGTCTCCACATTTGGAGAGGGCTTTTTTGCTCCCTACTAGTGAGGAGTTTCGTTTCTGTGTCTGGCCAGGACTCGAGTATTCCGTACCTCACTGCCTTTGTTTCATAGTTTTTGTTAAGGCCTGTACAGTGCAGTGATATGGCAAGGCACTCGTGGACGATTACAACAAAGTGACATCACGTTCCGACCAGGGAGAGTTGTTACAGGCGCTTACGGCCAGTGTCACCGCTCGGCTAGGCGCTCTATGCCTGGAGCCAAACTGGAGCCTACTAGGAGCCACACGCTTCATGTTCTGTTCCATTCATGGATGGAACAAGAGCAAATACTAGTAAAAGTGAGTTGCAGCATTTCAGATGCACTGTGGGTTAATGGACTCTTAAACAAGCTCTTAAGCTTATCAGCTAATTCTAATAGTGTGTCCATTGTAGGTCAGGGCTCCTCCATAGACTCTTGATGATGTATCATATATTCTCCCTTAAGAGTATACATAAGCTTCTTTGCATTGTACATGCCCTTAGGCTTGATCGAGGTCATGTCTTGTTCTAGAAAAGGAGCGTATGTTAGTGTGAGTGGGTTTGTGTGTTGTTAGAGCTCTCCCCCCATTTTTTTTTCTTCTTAATATAATTGTACACAGCTCTCCTGCATGATCGAGAGACAAAAATCATACAACTATGTTCCAGCCTCCTAGAAACTGAGGCAGACAAATCCAACAGAAAACAACAGCACAGGTGTTTTCACTTTTCAGTTACTTGCACTACAATCTGACTTAGAACATTGCTAAGGTATTATAAACACCAAGTAGTAAGGCTACTGAAAAGTCCAAGAAAACTAAGCAAAATTGCACATTAACTTACACACTACAGCATCCTAGGCAAGCATGTGTAAGATTATAAAATGCAATTAAAACAAAACAATTTATAATTAAATAAACTAAAGAATTCCAAGACTGATATAGCAGAGCAAAAGTACTTTCATAAATTAGCTCTTATAACACAGATTTCAATGTAGAAGCATTGATGAAATTATATTTTATAAATCACACCTCATGATGTCTTTATGTCTAGTAATGGATACAGTACAAAAGGAGAAGATATCTAAACCAGAAATTTGACGGTAGAAAAGTTGTGCCAAGAAAAAAAAAAGGATTCTGGTTCAGGAACAGTAAAAATGAAATATAAAAATAAAATACCATTTTAGCTTGAGACACAAACTAATTTTAGGACATTAGAGCCAATGTACAGACCTCCAAGATCCAAGAAAGGTCAAAGTCTCTAATAAGCATATTGTACAGTTAACCATCATGGCATTGATATAGGAATGAATATGATCAACTAATATCTTACAAAGTTTTTCATGTTTGAACAATTCATAGTCAGATTCAATGCTTTCCTGTTCAATTAGAATACTGCCAAGAGACGTGCTGAGTTTAGGCTACAAGTCCGAAACAATATTGGGCAATGATCAAACAGCCCAATGAAATTTGCGAAAATTCACCTCCATGGGAAAGGCATACAGAGAACAGGGGCTAAAATACAGGACACTAAAAACACAAGCGCACAACAAAGAAATGTTTCCACAGGCCTGAATGGTTCCACAAACTTTCAGCAGATATAGAATAGGTAACATTGAAAATCAGAGATCTGTACAGTAACTTATTGTTATCCGAAGGATGGTGCCTCTTAAAGGCACCTAAAGAGCAATGGATTGTTCACTAGAAATGAGCTCTGGTGATTTTAGTAACTGGGGCAACGTAGTAGCTATTTACAACATCATTTATACTAGATCAGTTGGCTTAGGAATAATAATAAAACAAATGCATCTACTATACAGCACTACACAAACCATATAATGTATTAATGTGCATAAGCTAAGAATACAACCGCAACTCTGCAAGAGAGCATACCTTCCACAGAACCTCTGGTGTATCAAGGGCTGGCTGTGCAATAGCAAGTTCATATATTGATCGAGCACGATCAGTCTCACTAAGGTTCTTCTCCAATTCGGCATACTTCCTCCAAGCATAACAGTTTGCTGGGGACCATTCAATATATTTCTCATAAAGAGTCCTACAACGGTCAAAGTTTCCCAGATAAAGTTCGATTTCAATATATTTCTTGAATATCTTGCCTTTTGGGGCCATTCCAATTGCATTTCCAAGAATTTGTCTTGCAGCCTTTAGATTTCTCTGCCTTATCTCAAACTGGGCCGCCATGAGCCACATCTTTGCAAACACGAATTTCTTGTGAGGAATCAACCTCAGGCATTCCTTGTAAACCTCCCTGGTCCGTTCTATGTCTTGTGCGTCTAGCTCCTCATAAAGTGCATAGTTAATCCAGAGGTATATGTACCTCTGCCAGTATCGCTTCTCCTCTGCAGGGGGTACATTGGCGATGGCCCTCTCGTACACTTCCCGGATCCTGTCCTTATTCCCAACACTCTCCTCCAGCCTGATATAATCAAACCATGAGTCGTAGTTGAGTGGGTTCTTCCTAACCTCATCCTCGTACTGAAATCTCCTCTTGCCCACAATGGCATCCTCAATTCCCTCACGGTCACCAAATTGCTTCTCAAATGCCAGAAACCTCCTATACAGTTCCTCAGCACGACCCTTGGGCACCCTGTCCAGAGCATACTTGTATATTGCACGTGCACGCTCGACCTCACGGCACCTCTCCTCAAACTCTGCAAACGCCACAAATAACACTTCTGCGTCTTCATCATCCGCAAGCAGGTCTGCTGCACGCTCATACACCCGCCGTGCCCGCTCGACCTCGCCGCGCTTCATCTCAAACTTAGCATAGCGGATGAAGGTATCTGGCCTTGGGTGCTCAGCCACAAACCGCTCGTAGATAGCCCTGGCACGCTCGACCTCCCCATACCGCAGCTCAAACTTGATGTACGAATTCCAGCCGGCCGTGTCGGGTCGCCAAGACATCCAGCGCTCGAACACCTGGCGCGCATTGGCAACCGCACCAAGCAGCTCCTCCATGTGGATGTACTTGTACCAGAGCTGGTCCACCCGGGGGAGGAGCGACACCGCGCGGTCCCAGACATTCCGGGCGTGGTTGACGAACCGGTTCCGCATCTCGAACTCGGCATACTTAAGCCAGAGCGTGTGGTCGCGGTGGGCGACGTCGAGCGCGCGCTCGTAGACGGACCGGGCGCGCGCGAAGTCCCGCTGCTGCTCCTCCCACCGTGCGTACTTGACCCAGGCCGAGACGCTCCACCGCACGCGGCGGATGACGTCCTCGAACTCCTTGCGCTTGCGGAGGCGGTAGTCGGAGAGCTCGTGCGGGTCTGTGATCTTCTGCTTCGGCGGGCGGATCTCGGGCTCCTGCCGCTCCCTGGCCTCCCGGAGGATCTGCTCGGCCGTGATCTGGATGGGCGCGGGGGTCTTGTTCTTGACCCGCGTGGCGCGGGGCAGCTTGACCTCGGTGTCGCGCTTGGTGAGGAAGCCGAGGCTGGGGTCGGAGGAGGAGGGCGCCTTCGCGGGATTCCCGCCGCCGCCGCCGCCGCCGCCCCGCGTAGTGAGCGCCATGACGGTATTAGGGTTAAGGTTTGGGTTTTTGGGCGGAGGAGGACGAGGACGAGGAGCCGGGGGGAAAGTAACGGGGATTGGGGATTGGGGATTGGGGATTGGGAGGGAGAAGGAGAACACAGGGCGCTGAAGAGCGGAGATCGACACGCGCTGGGTCGGGGGGGTGTTCCGTTCCACGGCCACCGGGGCACCGGGCGGAGCAGCGAGAGGCCACCGCCTAGAAAGGCTACCGTTTCGTTCCAAGGATATAAATCCTCATGGCTCTCGTTTTCACATTGGTAATGTGAAGTGGATTGGATTAAGGGGGTGTTTGTTTACTACAGGGAAATTTTAGTCCCTGTCCTATCGGATGTTTGGATACATGCATGAAGTATTAAATATAGATGAAAAAAATAACTAATTGCACAGATTGTGGCTAATTTGCGAGACAAATTTTTTAAGTCTAATTAGTCTATGATTTGACAATGTGGTGCTACAGTAAATATATGCTAATGATGGATTAATTAGGCTTAATAAATTTGTCTCGTAAATTAGTCTCCATCTATGTAATTAGTTTTATAATTAACTAATATTTAGTTCTCCTAAATAGCATCCGAACGTCCGATGTGATATGGACTAAAATTTAGTCCATGGAACCAAACACCCCCTAATGCGAAGAATAAGGTCTCGTTTGGCTAGCCTTTCTCAGGTTCTAACTCCGCGCTATAGTTCATTTTTTTAAGGAGAGACACAAATAACTCGTGTAAACAATGCCACTATAATTCATTTTTTTAAGGAGAGAGACAAATAACTCGCGTAAACAATGCTGCTATAATACGAAGTGTTGTAGGAGCTGAAGCCCTAAGAAGCCATGCTAAACACATCCTATAACCAAAGGGCATGTTTGGATAGCGATAAATCTCTACGTTTGGATGAAGATCACTAGAGCGAAAGAGAAAAGATGATGGCAACATTCGGATTTTGTACATAAATTTCACCTTATATATTGTCCTAGGATATATATTGTCATCCATTTGGCTCCCATTGCCTAGCTATTCCTTATAAAGAGCAGAAGAACCCAAAGAAATGTGCGCTTTGACAATGGATCAGTCGACTAGTAGACAAGTGAGATGTAGTGGAAGATTTGTAGATATTGACATTTTGGATTTTTGTCCAATTTGTTACTCTCGTTTCTGTCCAAAAGTAATTTTCATATTAATATTGCTGCTTTCTTCTACTTCTATTGCCTTTATAAAGAATCGGCTGAAAGGTGCCCTCTTAACAAAAGATCGTGGTCCGAGTAGGTGAGCTCTGGAAAACAGAAATAACTGAAAAAAAAAGATATGGTGCAATTAATGTGTGTACCAACATAACAAGTTGAGGTCAGTGACTCAGTATTCACCGAGTTGTTCTCCTAATCTGCCCTTAGCACATATCAATTCCAAATTATAGGTCATTTAAGTTCTGTCCAAAAGTAAATTTCCTAGCTTTGACAAAATTATAGAAAAAATATACCAATATCTACAATATCAATTAGTTTCATTAAATTTACTAGAGTAAAATGCACCACATGTTCACGTATAAGAGGAGAAGGTTGTTTTTTCATAGTAGGAGGATAAATCCTGATGCCTCTTGTTCTCGTATCGGTGAAGTTCCTGATGTGGAATGGAAGGTGGACATGAATAATGTAACCAAAGGCTCAGTTTGGATAACGATAAATCTCTACGTCTGGATGGAGATCACTAGAGTAAAAGAGAAATGCGATAGTAACAGTCATATTCCATGCCTAAAATTTTATCTTCTATATTTTCCCATAATGTTGCCAATCCATTTGGCTTCCATTGACTCCATACTCCTTATAAAGTATAGCAGAACCTGTAGAAATGTGCACTTCGATATAGTGGATCAGTCGAGTAGGAGGCAAGTGAGTTGTTGTGAAAGATGACCCTTACAATTGCGCATTCAGTGTTTGACTACTTGCTACACCCTATAGTAATGACGAGTTAGTATGGCCAAACCATACTCCAGAAGTGAAAGGAGTACACCATATCCTTAATTAAAAACAAAATAGCCACACTACACAAGGCAATATTACACACGCCAGTTACATAATTCAACATGGAACCATATTGTGCAAAGAAGAATGCATCTCAAAGCATTGAACAACTGCAAAACTGATGCCTTCTCTATCGATCTGGAAAACCAAGGGGCCAAACTAGATTTTCGTAGGTAAGAGGTTAGACTTAGGAGAAATGTTGCGTACTCTACTTTAGAATGACGATATAGTTCAGGTTAAAAGGTATCCTGTGTTCCAAATCGTAAGTCGTTTTTTTTAGTACATAACTTTTACCACACATCTAAATATTCTTTACGTCTAGATACATAATAAAATTTATGTATCTTGAAAAGCCAAAATAACAATTCTAATCATGTCTTACCATGTATCGTTCCAAATTGTAGGCCGCTCACTACGGGAGAAGCAAAATTTGCCGAGTGCCGCATGCTTTGCCGAATGCCGAAAATAGGGCACTTGGCAAAGAATTGCACTCGGCAAAGAGTGGCTTTGCCGAGTGCCGCAGCGTGTCCGGCGCTCGGCAAAGCATGCCACTCGGCAAAGGCACTCTTTGCCGAGCGTAACACTCGGCAAAGAGCGCACTCGGCAAAATGCCCGTCAGTTGCCCCCCTACCCCGCCCACGTCGTTATCATCTTTTAAAAAAATGTTTACCGAGCGCTTAACCTGACACTCGGCAAAGAGGCCCTTTGCCGAGTGCTGCGGCCTGGCACTCGGCAAAGGCCCTCTTTGCCGAGTGTCAGGCATGGCACTCGGCAAAGTATTTTTGTTTTTTTTTTAATTTTGATTTCAAATTTTTTTGTAGACCTTATCTATTGTTTACAAGCACATGTTAAAATTTGGGACCTTTTTATAACTTTTTGCTATATTTCTTGAATTAATTTTGTTTACATGCATTTTTTTCGAAAAAGTAAATTTGAACGGTGCATGAAATAATGAAATGTAGCCATTCAAAAAATGATAGTCATGTTGTAGAGTGTATTTTGAGGCTGTATGCAGGAACTCACCCAAAATTTTGAACGTCTTGTTCGCCAAACATGACGACCCGCTTGTGGTCGGAGTGTATTTAAATTATAGAAAATGCAAACGAAGTCCGAAATTCACAAAACTTGTCGAGGTGTCGTGTGATCACATGTGGAGGCTATGATAAAAATTTGAGAAGGTTTCGAGCAAGTTGCGATGTCGGATGCCTAAAACCCAGACATCTCCACATGCGACGTCGTCATGTTTGGCGAACAAGGCGTTCAAAATTTTGGGCCCAGATATCTGGGTTTTAGGCATCCGATGTCGCAACTTGCTCGAAACCTTCTCAAATTTTTATCATAGCCTCCACATGCGATCACACGACACCTCCGGCCCCCGCCCCCACGCCGCCCCGGCCCGCGCCGCTGCCCCGGCGATGCCCCGGCCCCACACTGCCCCTGCCCCCGGCCCGGCCGTCCCTGCAGAGAGGAGGAGGAGGGGAGAAAGAGAAGGGGAGGAGGAGAAGGAGAAGGGAGGAGGAAGAAGGAGAAGGGAGGAGGACGAAGAAGAAGAAGGAGAAGGGAGGAAGGAGGAAGAAGAAAAAGGAGGAGGAAGAAGAAGGAGAAGGGGGAGGAGGAGACGGACCTCGGTCCGACGACCGTTCACGCCGTTCGTTGACGACGTTCGTCCACTCCGTCGTCCCCGCACATCATCGTTCGTCCACGCCGTCGTCCCCCCTCCCTCGCCGGAGAAAAGGTAAAGGCTCCGGGGGTGTCGGCCTTGGTGCCGTTTATGTGTTGATGGCCTTCGTGCCGGGTTTGTGTATGTGTGGGCCATCGTGCCCCAAATGTGGACGTCGGCCATCGTGCTGGCTTTTTCTTGCAGGTTTTGGAAACCTCCCCGTACAGGGGAGGTTCTGCCGATTTTTTCAAGTAATAGTGATGTGTTTATTCTTTTGCAGAGCAAGAGCTGTCGGAGGGGACCCGGAGCACCTCGGCGATCCTGATCGTCTTCGTCGACGCTGCGGTCGTGCCTGCACTGCTTCGTATCACCACTACACTGACTCGCCACTACGCCGCTAGCCTTTCTCCACCGCCACCCTAGGTATAATTGACCTCTCTTGCTTATAGTTGTCGTACGTAACCTAGTTAGGCGTCTCCTGTCTGAAATAGATACAGTTGGAGGTATGCAAATCTTTGCATATCTACGACTGTATCTGTTTCGGATTGTCCACGTTTTTTGGACAACCCGCAGATGCGTAGATGGGTTAGTTTCCATGTTCTGCTCGGATCCGAGACGGAGTTTTGGCACCACCTCCCTGTTGTTCTCCGAATACATACTCTCCCTTCTAGGATGTGTATCGGGAGAACAGCGGGGAGGGCTACCAGGGATGCTTGAGATAGACTTAATAGGAGAGATTGAAATGGAAGTAGACCAGGAATGGGTTGTTGACGAGGAAGCTGCAGATGAGGTGCATGATCCGAGAGACTTCAAAATGCTTGACGGACTACAACTAGGCAACGACAGTGATGAGGATGAGGCTGTTGACGATTTGGAGGCTCTTGATAGTGATGACGATACCTATCGTTCAGATAATCCCGATCATGAAGAATATTAGAAATACATGTAATACTATATTATTTTGTAATTACATTTTCTTTTTTTTGCATACCTTGCTAAGTACTTCTCGTTTATCTTGACTAATATTGGTTTATTCTATTTAATTGCAGGTGATGGGGTCCACTAGGAGGAGCTATCACTCGACTTACATGAGATCGAGGAACACGCCACAGGCTGAGGAGACGGAGGCGGAGCCGGAGATGTCACAGAGGTAGAGGAGGCCGAGGGGCAGGCCCAGGCAGGAGCCGTCGACTGACCACGAGCGCAGCTCCTCGCGCTCTTCTAGGGACAACGATGGCCCTCTGCCCACGGTGGGCGAGGAGGCGGCTCCACAGATGTACGACGAGGAGGTGGTTCCGCACATGTCCGAGGAGGGGGCAGGGGGTTCGACTTCCTCTACAGCCTCCAAACCCTACTTGCGAGGTCCCAGCCAGCTCTCGAAGCGACCAATTCCTCCTCACCGCCGCCCACTGATTGCACCCGAGGGGGATAAGTAAGTAACTTCATATGTTCTTCATTTGATATGTTGAAAAATGATAATAAGAGCTAATAATAACTACTGTTAACCACTTGTGCAGGAACTGGATGCTTGTGGAGGAGGGGATCGAGGCTCGCAATGTCAATGGGGTCCTAGGACTTCTGTGCAGGGAACACTTCCCTGCCCTGGTGTGGACGTCAGAGGATGAGGACCCAGTGGTACCCTCGTTCGACCAGTACGCCCTCATCGCCACCGACACTGAGCATAGAAACTTGGCGGATCGGGTGATTCAGGAGTTGTGGGTAAGCCTTTCTCGCACTACGGCCCTCAATTCATTGCATTCAATGCACATTCTTTAAACAAAATAATGGATACCTCGTGTCTTTATGCAGGACTTCTTCAGATGCCAGCCAGGACAGGAGGATAGGGTGTATCAGGTGGCTTACGCTTCTTGTAAAAGGCGTGTCTCGGACTTGTATTACGAGGCCCGCCTCTAGGCGCACAGAGACTACAATGCCACCTTCCGTAACAGAAGAATCAACAAGACACAGACAAGAAGGGAGACAGAGGTTCTTACCAGGAAGCAGTACCTACAGGTAAATAGAAAACTCTCCTATTGATTTCTTCTGAGATTAACTATGCCTAATTTAATCTTATGATGGCTTGTAGGTGATTCCAAACTGGTGCGCCACCCACCCCGATTGCTGGGCTGCTATAGTGGACAAATGGTTGGACGTGGACTGGCAGAGGGCGCACCAAGAGAAAAGCGAGCACCGTATGATGATGCCAGGTGTACCTCACCATCAGGGCAGCGCCAGCCTTAGCAAGTATGCAAAGACATATGTAAGTCTCCACCATTTGTCTTATCTAGCCGCGCTCAGTTTTGCATTATTTCTTACCACATGTTGTTGTCTTTCTCGCAGTTGGCGGCGCACGGTAGCCAGCCAATTGGCCAACTCACGGCGTATGCTCTGGCCCACATGGGCCCGGCAAAGTCCAACATCGAGTACAACCCGGTTGTGGGCCTAGAGGCGTACACCAACTCCAGTGTCCACACCCGCCTCACTTCTTACATGAAGGCGGCAAGGTCAGTCCACGGGCCCAACTACGATCCGAGGATCGAGGAGCGCCTTGATCCTGAGCTCATGATGAGGGTGGGGGAAGGCAAGAAGCATGGGTGTTTCTGGATTGGCGACGGCATCCTCGACACGGGCTCTACTCCTCCTCTCCACCGCCTCCGAGCAGCGAGCACGAGCTCTAGCGTGCCCATAAGGCAACGGTCGTCATCGGTGGCGGCACTCTAGGTAAGTATTTCAGTTTTATTCGTCGTTCTTTGCCATTTACATTCCTTAGCTATGCATTATTGAAACATTGGTGTCAAATGTTGCAGGCCGAGCTGCAGCAACTTCGGTCCCAGCAGGAGGCCTAGCTGGCTGAGCGGGGCGAGCGGGAGGCCGAGCATCAGAGGCTACAAGCTTTGGAGGCCCAGCAAGCAGGTTTGCTCCAGTTCGTGCAACAACTTGGGCTGCAACAAGGTTGGGAGATCCCAGCCAACATGCTTGCACCACCACCACCACCACCACATCGTCCAGATTCTACTTCGGTGAGTATGAGTACGGATGCTTTACTTTCTATGCTCATGCTTAGTGTCAAACCTAGTGATGGCCTTCGTGCTAGATTTGTTGATGTGTGGGCCTTCATGCCGGGTTTGTTGATGTGTCGGCCTTCGTGCCGAAAATGTGGTTGTCGGCCTTCGTGCCGACGTTTTTCTTGCAGGTTTAGGAAACCTCCCCGTGCAGGGGAGGTGCTACCGTAATTTTCAACTTTTTTTTAAACTGCTTACATTTTTATCTTGTCACTCACGTGCAATCTCTTCTCTTTTGTGCAGCATCAATCGGGGGCGGCGTCGAACCATCTCGGAGGGTCGCCGGCATCGCAAGTTGGGGCGTCGCAACCCTCACATTCGCCATGAGCCGCTTCCGGAGTCGGTTTTATGTAGGCATGCCTTTATGTATTGAACTTGTGAACTTTGAACTTGTGGTTTGTAATATATTGTTGATTTCGGACATAATTGGTCGTTTGTGATATATATATGTGATTACTGATATATTGTGTTGAATTGTGGTTTCTAATATATATATATGCACTGTTGTTGGAAAAGCAAAAAACAAAAAAATTTGTTGTGGCTTTGCCGAGTGCAATGACCATTGCACTCGGCAAAGCTAGGAAAATAGCAGCAACAATTTCCCAGATTTACCGAGTGCAATGGCCATTGCACTCGGCAAAAAAAAATTAAAAAAAATAAAAAATGCTTTGCCGAGTGCCTTGGCAGTGGCACTCGGCAAAGAAAATTTTAAAAAAATAAAAACAGGCTTTGCCGAGTGCCTCGGCGCTATGGCACTCGGCAAAGAATTTTGAAAAAAAAAAAAAGAAAATTCTTTACCGAGTGTTGCACTTGGCAAAGAAATTAAAAAAAATTAAGACGGCATGAGCCGTCGGCCAACGGCCGTCAATCCTTTGCCGAGTGCCCGAGATTTGGCACTCGGCAAAGCAGGCTTTACCGTGAAAAGGTTCGACGGAGCCTCTTTGCCGAGTGTTGCACTCGACAAAGGATTTGCCGAGTGCATAGGTGCCTTTGCCGAGTGCATGGGGCACTCGGCAAAGCGTATGGCTGCTGTAGTGGCTTGGCCTAAATAAAAAACCCTCTAATTTGATTAAATTATACGAAAAAATGAACCAACATCTTTACGACATCAAATTAGTTTCATTAAATTAAAATATAAATATGTATTCATTGTAGATTTATTTGGGATTGTAGATGTTAATATCTTTATTTAGGAAACTTAGTAGAAGTTAGGGGGGGAGGGGGGACTTTGATAAAACAAAAGTGACATATAATTTGAAAAGGATGAACTGTTTATACTAAAAGATAAATCAAGAAGACACAATTGATGGCAAATCTAGGCTTGCCAACATCACAAAGACACACATAAAAGAACAGAGAAGAGATTTACAAGAAACAAACTTGACAACAGACTGTTAGGAACAAAAAAGCTTCATTGGCTAATAAAAACAGCTGGGAACTAAAGATGACGAATTGCTGGTAGGATCCTCTGCAAACCCTCCAACTGAATCCTGGACAGTGGACACCAGCGCGACGGGCTTGGCCGCACAACGATTCAAGTCGAAGACAACGCTGGTTACGTTCTTTCCGTAACATCAAGCAGCGCATAAGCATTCACAGTCTCCTACATATACATCATGCAGACAAAGCATGGACCGTTGGACTCTCGTCCGCCATCGCAACTAGTATAGACCCTCCCATTGTTCTCATGGCCACTAAGCTACCACTCATGGTCCTGTGACAACAGCAGTAGTCCTATTTTGGTCACGTGGAGAGCGGAGATCGACACGCAGCTGGCTCGAGGGCCTACTCTTCTTCGGCCACCGGGCGAAGCGGCGAGAGGCGCCCGGACCAACTGGCCAAACTCACTTTTGCTAATCTCGTCAGCCACCGTAGGCCTAGAGATTTGGCCGGCACATAATCTGATGCTTTTGCCTCCATTTCGCTCCTCGCGACAAACGTTGTAAGCCAGAGGTAGGTTGGCTTCCATCACTTGGAACTGGGTTGGCAATTGTATGAGGATAAATCCTGGTGCCTCTCGTCCTCACACTGGTAAAGTTCCTGATACGATGTGGATAGAATAATGTAACTAAGGGCTAGTTTGAATACCGGTACATCTCTATGTTTGGATGAAGATCACCAGAGAAAAAGAGACGGGTGATGGCAACATTCAGGTTTTGTACCTAAATTTCACCTTCTATATCTTCCCACAATATATATTGCTGATTCATTTGGCTTCCATTGCCTGGCTGCTCCTTATAAAGAGCAGAAGAACCAGGAGAAATGTACGCTTTGACAGCGTATCAGTCGAGTAGGAGACAAGTGAGTTATGGTGGAGGATTTGTCATTATAAGAGCAAGTATAATAGCAGGCTGTAAGCCGACTAAATGCTGAGGTGGAGGAAAGAGGGGAGGAGAGAGAGGAGAAGCGGGCTGTAAGCTTACAGTCGGCTTGGGCACAAGAACCAAGAAAGTTTGTGAGAGAGACAAGTGGGCCATGTATTAACTGTAAATAACCAACTACTATATGAGTGGGCTAAGAAAAGGCTGCAAGGAACCTTACAGCCAGCAAGCCGGCTGTATTATTAGCCTTGCTCTAAGAAGCGGTTGCGCATTCAGTGTGTTAGGCTACTTGCTAGTAGCCTACAGAGATGAGTTAATAAGGTCTGACAGTCCAAGCTACTATGAAAGTGAAAGGAGTAGTCTCGAGTCCCAATCATTAGTTACAAATAAAAGCCACACTCACACTACACAATCTAACAACGGGGTGTTTGTTTTCTACTAAAGATATCAATGGGGCCTCGATCCCCGATTCCCCGCGGGGAATTCATCCATTAGGGGACGGAGATGGTACGAATCTTATCCCCATGGAGAATTAAATGGGGGGAAAAATCATCCCCATAGGGTATAACGGGGGCGGGGATGGTATACTGCCTCCGTCTCTATTCCCCGCGGGGACCCGAAATGTTTAAGGCCCATCTAAGAATGCTCAATTCCTATGTACGTATATAAGGCAATTTCTAACCCTAACATTACCCTTTCCATTCTTTCCAGACTCCCAATCCTTTGCCTCATATTCTTACCGCACTTCAGTGGATCTCAAGGTGTGTTTGCTTATACAGCTGAAACTTAATTTCATTTTTCAATCATACATTGAAACCTGCTGTTTATGCAGGACAAATGGCGTAACTTGATCAGAGCAACCAAGACACAGCTTCCGGCACAAAAAGACGTAATCACTTGTCCCTCTTCAAGGCACATGAGCACCGTTATTTATCTTGTTATTTATCTATTCCTATCATTTATTTATCCTGCATTTATTTGCTTCCTGATGTTTGATTGTTCCTTCAACTTCCTCTTAGCAGGATGCCTGTCTGCGGAAGATTAACCCTTCTACCGTACCAATACCACCATCCATTTTGTTGCGAGTGAAGGAGCTAAACAGGCTGCAGTTGCAAGGGGTGGCTTCACAGCCCCAATCAAGTTCTCTGGGCAGTCCAGTTTGGTGTACGCTTCTGGACGATGTGGCATATATTATATGAGTAAATATTATACAAAGTTGGTGTATTGAACTACCGTGTGCATTGAGGACTCAACACATGTGCATTGAACTACTATGTGCAGTTGATGGCTTGATGCGGGGATGGGGATCCTCGCGGGGATTAAATCCCCGAGCGGGGACGGGGATGGGGAAGAAATGCTCCCCATAAGCCTTCACGGGGACGGGGACGGAGGAAATTTTCCCCCGTGGGGACGGGGATGGGGCAGTAACCCCCGACGGGGAATTCCCCGTTGACATTTTGAGTTTCTACAAGGCCTCCCTGTCACATCGAATGTTTAGACACATGCATGGAGTATTAATATAGACTAATTACACAACTTGCGACTAATTTGCGAGATGAATCTTTTAAGCCTAATTAGTTTATGATTTGACAGCGTGGTGCTATAGTAATCATATGCTAATGACAGGTTAATTAGGCTTAAAAATCATCTCGCAAATTAGCCTCTATCTATGTAATTGGTTTTGTAATTAATATATATTTAATGTCCTTTATTAGTATCTAAACATTCGATGTGACATGAATTTTAGGAACGACTAAAGAACCAAACACCCCCTAAGACAACCTAGCTGCTTAATTCAATAGGGATTAAATGCATCTTAGGGCGCTCAACAATCCAAGGGCCTGTTCGGCTGATATTAAAGCCGACTAAAGCTATTTTGTTGTGAGAGAAAAATACTGTAGATTCAACAAAACAGCTTCAGTCGACTTATCAACCGGCTTTAATATCAGCCGAACAGACCAACAGTGAGTTGTGTCCTATCTATTATCTGCGACAATTCCTTTTGTGGAAGGAGATTTGTTTCCCGTGGTAGGAGGATAAATCCTGATGCCTCTCATTCTCAAGTTTCTGATGTGGAGTGGACAGTAATGTAACCAATGCTAGGGTTAGTTTAGATACCTATAGATCTCTATGTTTGGACGAAGATCACTAGAGTGAAAGAGAAAGATGATGGCAATATTCAGGTTTTGTCCCTAAACTTCACCTTCTATATTTTCCGGTTTCCTAAAATCTTGCCTATGCATCTGCTTCCATTGTCTCCATGCTCCATATGCTCCTTATAAAGAACTGGAGAACCCAGATAAGGTGCACTTTGGACAGTGGATCGGTCGAGTAGGAGACATGCTCCATATGATGAAAGATTGCCTTTACTGAGAAGTGATTGCGCATTCAGTGTGTCTGGCTACTTGATACTGCCTATATAGCAATAATGAAATATTTATTAGTATAGTCTAACCATCCAAGCAACTCCGGAAGTGGGAGGAGTACTCTCTGTCCATAGCTAGAAATAAATAGCCTGGTCGTTTGGCTGTGGCTTGTCGTAAACGATCATAAATTTCCAGTCGAATCAGTATTTTTCTCTCACACAAACCAGCCAGCGGTACTTCTTCACGAACCAGCAACGATATGAACCAGCCAACCGAAAAGACTGAAAACTTAGGGGGAGAGAAATTATGGTATAGGTATAGATATAGGCTGACATTGTATTCATTTATTAGTACCGTAGATATTAATAATATATTTTTTAAATACACTAGAGAACTATGTATCTCTGTATTAAGGTAGGATCAAAGGAAATACACAATGCGTCTGGTGAACCAGCGCTAGATCAGCAGTTAGCTCAAGAGGGTCACTGCAAAGACTCAGGTGCTAATACAATGCTAAGAGAGTACCTAGCATTTAGAAAGGATATGAAGAGTCTCTTGGAGATGCTTAAGACCTATATTAGACAGACGCTAAACTACCAATACCAAGTTCGTGAGCTCCCGCTCTGGCCCATTGCTCTGCCTCATGTCTGATCAGTTGCACCATTGTTTGCACGTCTGTCTGTGCTCTCCTGAAGGCTGAAGCAGCGGCGTTCCGCTCCTTCCACGCTCGCCAAGATACGAGGGCAAACGAACTGTCCTGTCCATTCTGTGGCGATGCTGTCCTGACCAAGTGACCAAATGACGAACCGTTCACACCATTGGGCATTGACAGACAGAATGACAGCCCGCCGTCACCATTGGCAAAGGCGAGTTGTGCGCGCTTTGAACTCTCTCTACCAGACTTCTCTCGTGTAGCTGCAGCTGATGACAAAGGGCTCTGGCTTCAAGTCCATGTCCATGGCGTTCCCGTCGGTCCGCAGTTCAAAGCCTTCGGCGAAAGGCGAGCCAAAGGAAAATCTTAATTCGTAGAACAGAACTAAATCAATCTGCATTTTGGAATGGACGAGGTAGAAAACAGCCACTTCACACAAAGCGAAAATTGTTCGTTTAGTTGCCTAATTAAACAGCGTATCAAATTGCAACGAAGAATGTATGCCAGAGCGCGCAACGGCTCCAAAAGGGGACCAAATTAAACTTCGGAGCAAACCTAGGAACCTTTTGAACGAAGTTGTTGTGAAGATAGACGTTAGAATTAGCCTGTAATATATTTTTAGCCGGTGAAAGAAGAAATTCCATGCCGAAATTCCACTGCCACCGGCCCACCGTGGCACCGGCAACCCAACCGCATACCTCCCGATCCCGTGACGGCCGGCCGGCGGCCACCGTACGACGCAGACGCGGCTGTCAGTGACACTGTCAGCTGGTCGGGTGCACGACCGGTCGCATGCTCGTTGATCCACTACAGCAGCATGGGTGTGGCCCCGCGCCTCTTGGCAGGCGGCGTCCTCCTTATTCCCGCTTCCAGCGGAGGCCGCCGCGGCGCGCTGGACCTGCATGGCGTGCACGAGGTCCCGCAGGTCCTCCTCGGAGTGCCGGCTCCCGACGCCGAAGACCCTCCACGTCGGCCGGCCCACGGCGGCCCTCATGGGGCTCGCCGCCGCGAGCAGCCTGTCGAGGCCCCTGAGCCCAGACTCAGATTCAGTAACGTTACTCGTGCAAGTCACGTCGTAACTTTTGGGTCTGTATCCGACGTCCAAACATCATCCGACGGCTAAGGAAAACTTCCCTCTTTTTCACGTTGGCCCCCCACGCTGAGCCACTGCATCCGCCGCCCGCCGCCCTCACGCACCTCGCGCCCACATCGCTAAGTCCTAGAGGGTGTTTGGTTCGAGCTACTAAACTTTAGTAGCTACTAAACGGTTTAGTCACTTTTAGTAACTTCAGAGTTACTAGAGAAGACTAAAGCATTTTTAGTAGCTTTTAGCCATAGCGTTTGGTTAAAAAGTTACTAAAGTGACTAAAAGCTACTAAATTTAGTAGCTATTAGACGAACCAAACAGGCCCCTACACTGTGCGACGCTGCAGCCCTCCAGCACCGCGCGCTACTTGTTCCAGCCCTCCTGCGCCACGCTACCGGTCCACCACCGCCATCCAGTGCCTCGCCGCCATTTGCAACTCCGTTGACCAGGAACAGGAGCGCGTCCTTTGTGGGTGCGCGCCGACAGAGTGAGCACGACAGGGGCGACACGGTGGAACTTCGGGGACGAGGAAGGCGTGGAAGGGAAGCAGCACAAATGCACAACGGAGGCGACCTCACGCAACTCGAGGCGACGGTGGAGAGGGGCACTGTCGACGAAATATGATCGGCAGTCTACCTAGGGGTATGCCCAAGGTAGTAGATTATTGGCAGACAGATGCGCAAGCTACAAACAAGATGGTGACGCAAGACAGACACGAGGTTTTATCCAGGTTCGGCCGCCGTGAAGGCGTAATACCTACGTCCTGCGTCTAATTGTATTGTTGTATGTCAATGAGAGATGTTTTTGAGAGGGGTCCTCTGCCCGCCTTATATAGTCTGGGGGATAGGGTTACAGATCTGAAAACTAATCCGAACCAGTTATAATTGCCATAGGTGGCCGGATAAGGATTCCTATTCTAACCGACCAGGATCTTGTTTGATCTCCAAGTCTGTTTTGATTCCTTGCACGGGACTCCGAGCAGATTGGTCGGGCCACGCGTCGTCTTCTAGTGGGCCAGACCCCTGGTCCGGACCGGCCCAAGCCTAACCGTAAGGGTATAGGGGTTAATACCCCCACAGCTAGTCCCCGAGCACCATGTATTATGCTGCGACACGCCGTTCGATCTCATTCGGCTAATGTGATCCGTCTTCATATCATCTCCAACTGGTTGAAACATTGACCAAGCGAATGTGCCAGTATTCTGGTCAAAACAGAGAGCAGTAGACCATGATTATAGCCAAAAATTCCGGTTGTTCGAAGAATGCATGGTGCTCTAAAGAAAAAAGAAAAAAATTTCTTTCCTAATCAAGTGTGCCCACTTGTATTTCTGAAAAGAAATATAAGTAACCCTTGTACAGTAGTAGTTATAGCCAACGGTCAGAGCGTAGGGGTCGATAAAATAAGCACATTCACCGCAAGGTGAAGTGTGCCCACTTAGTCCCCGAGCCTGGTAGTAGGTGACGCAGGCATGTGGTGCCAGGGTCTAAAAAGAATTCCCAATTAAATCGAGAATTCAATCGTCGTACAAGCGATACGAGATGCACCGGCAGGTGCATCGTACCGATGTAGTCCCCGAGCTTGCTGGAAGGCGAGGTATCAGCCTTGTAGCAAGGTCTAAGTTAGAAAAAATAAATGCCTCTCAACTGTATGCGAGTACTAATCACATGTAGCCGAGGAGAGCGGTCTCCGAGCAATGGTTGGAGAATGGTCGGTGCAGTCCCCGAGCGAAGCATGGGTAAACGACGAATCCCCAAGAATAACCGTAGTCAGTTTAGTCCCCGTGCATGAGGGCGATCGAGACAGTTCCGAGCACGATGGTGGTCTGGACAGTCCCCGAGCACAATGGTGGTCTGGACAGTTTCCGAGCACAATGGTGGTTTGGACAGTCCCCGAGCACGATGGTGGTCTGGACAGTCTCCGAGCACAATGGTGGTCTGGACAGTCCCCGAGCACAATGGTGGTCTGGACAGTCCCCGAGCACGATGGTGATCGGGATAATCCCCAAGCACAAATAGTGTGGCAAAAACCATATTCCACTTGTACTATTATTTCATGTATTTATTTATTTATTTGCTCTGACAAGTCCGGTCTGACACATCTGATCAAAGAAGTAGACGGGTATAGCACGTCATACTGCCTTTTTATCTTGTCAAGCAAACAGTTGCATGTCACATGTCAGTAGGTGCGTCAGCGTGGGCCCTCCCATACTGGCAATGAAGAGGCGCATATATTGGCATAGATCTCGAGGTTGTAAAAACAACCGTCTGCGGCGCGTGCGCATGCCTCCCAAGAATCTCAGGCAGACGAAACGGCATAACTTTTGAGTTAAATACAGTATAGGATATGTAAGTTACTATATACTAAACCCCATTGCCATTCGCAACCATAGCTTTCTTCTTCCTCTCGCCAACCCTAATACATCCGAAATCGCCACCAATCAATCCGCCGCCATTTCCCCGTTCACCAGCAAGGCTAGAGTCATGGTGAAAAGTGATGCACAGAAGAAAGCAGGGGTCATGGCGAAGGAATGGTGGAAATCGAAAAGCAACGAGCAGACCATTGAAGACCTCATCACCATGGGGGTACTCCACAACAAGGAGCTCACAGGATGGCGTGCACTGGAGGGCAAGGGGTACCCCGATCCACAACCAGGTGAGATCGTGGTGTTCGAGGATTACTTTAAATAGGGATTTGGGGTTCCGGTACATCCGTTTCTTCAAGGGCTTTGTCTTTACTACGAGATTGGGATTTGCAATCTACATCCCAACTCGATCCTCCTTGTCGCCACTTTTATACATCTTTGTAAAGCATATGGTGGCTTCTAGCCCCATTTTGATTTTTTTCGCCATCTTTTCTGCCTGTGAAAGAAAGGAAGCGGTGGTTCAAAGATAGCCGAAGGTGTGTACCTCAACCTTCGTGACGGCATGAAAGCCCAGTACCTACACTGCCCATGGAACACGTCGCTCGAAGACTGGTACAAGAAATGGTTCTACATCCGTGAAGAGCCGAACACAATCACACTGTGCGACACAGGCTACATTCTAGAGAAGAAGACAAGCTGGTCAGAGAAGCTCGAGCATCTTGGACAAATCCCAGAAATATTTAGAATGATCCCGTGGAAAAAACTAGATGGTCCGAGCGTGGTCGGGAGCTTCATCAACCAATGGATCCAGCCCTGCCAGAGGAGGGTACATCCTGGCTATGAGTATCAAGGGAGCACGGACCTGACGAGGACGAGGCAAGAGGCGCTTGACAAAATCGAAGTCAAAGCTAGAATGGGCGAGCTATTTAACTTAGCCGATCCAAATTATGCCAGATTGAGCAACATCGAGCATGCTTTTAAGCTTGCCCGACCTCCCCCAAAGGTAACTCATCTTGCCTTGTACTCATAGTCTTATATTGTGGTAGGATAAGTGGAAACTTACTGTGTTCACTCCCTTTTGTTACCCAGGTTAATGGTCAGGATAGAGCGATAGTGTTTGTGTCACCACCCCCTGGAGTAGAGTGGCCACAAGGAGCTGATCCCACCACCTAGACCAGCGTCGCGATCAAAGATGAGGACATTGACTAGGTGGTGCTCAGAGCTAGAGAGGAGGCAACGGCCAAAGCCGCTAGTAAGCAGCCGGCTGCCCCCAAACAGTCGAAGAAGAGATCAGTAACCACCCTGCTCACCGGGGGTACGCTAAATATCAATGAGCCCGAGGGGGGCCGGAGGAGAACCTGGCCAGCAAGCGTCGACAGGTGATTTTTGCTTGGTCGGACGATGATGCAGAGGAGGGAGAGGATGCAGACACCTTTTGACTTGTCCCTTGAAAAAGGAGGAAACAACTAGAGTCAACGGAGCAAGGTGTCTCCTCCGCACCTATGGGACCCACATCACCGACGATGGTGAAGGATGTAGCCGGGTCAACCTCGGGAGTACCTGGGCAAGGAACGCGACCGGCGATGGGAGTGACAACTCAACCGAGCACACCACCGACCACTGTAGCGTGAAGGACAAGCGGCGGAGGGATCGAGCACCAAGGCCCAGCGACAGTGCTGGATGTAGAGGGAGACCAGGAGTCACCCGCACAGCACATGGAGCAAGTACAGCTGAAGAGACACGCCTTCTCCATATCATTCCGCGCTTCCAACATGTAAGTATTTGTAACCTTATTATAAGTTCGCAAGTTGCATTTAATATGATTGCTGTCTAAACTTATCTCGGATGTACTAGCTCAGCATCCACCAAAAGTCTAGACCAGCTAGCCGGAAGTGGCATGGCACCACCAATAAGTGCAGAGCAGACTGTCCAGCAGCCAACCACTAAGGAACCCATAGTAGAAGATCCGTCGGGGCCTCAGCAAGCAAATAGTCAGACAACAGTCCTCGAGCGAGTGGTTGAGGGAACAGCCGAGCCGGGCATGAGTGCTCCGAGCGCTAAACCTGCTGAGGGCAACACCTCAGCGTCGAGGGTAACAGAGCAGACCAAGGAGCAGTGGCCGAAGGTGAGAGCACAGACCACTTTTATCAATGCTACAGCCCGTGGGAAGGCTATGGTGATCACAAATGCTGCTGATGCCGGACCAGCACTAGGACCCAAAGAAGAGCCCAAAGAGGACGAGGTGGAGGAGGTCCTGGGCCATCCGCAAGACAAGCGACAACATATGTATGTGTCATGTTGGCAGAACGACCAATGGGTTGTACATGAGGAAATCCTGGAGGTCAAAGAAACCAAGAAAGTTGAACGGGCGGCGAAATGGCTTGTGACAGAGGTGCAGGTAAGCTTTGCTTCACCCCCTAGTCTTGCTGTCTAGTCATAGTTGTCTTACTTAGCTATCTACACACAGGACTTAATGAAGACCACAAGGTATCGCAAGAAATGCTTCAACCAGATCGAGGGGATCGCTGCAAGCAACAAGGAGCTGATAGCGGAGGTAGAACGCTTGCGCCAGTGACTTGAAGCCACCAATCATGAAAAAACGGTGCAAGAGTCCCAGAACTAGAACGTAGTCATCCAGCTCAATAATAAAGAGTGGGAAAGAACAAGTAAGTAGCCATTTTATTATACCGACTACTGACCAGTGTTGTTGCGTTGTTGGTAGTAACAGCTATAGTGCAGGCTTAGAAGCTAAAGTGATCCGTCTCCGAGAGGAGAACAGTCGTGCGGTCGTGGAGTGTGATCGCCTGAACAAGAACAACAGAAAACTAGCGCAAGACTAGTCGTAGCTCTGGGACCACACGACCAAGATGATAGAAGAGCTAAAAGGTAAGTTGTCCAAACCCCTTTGCTCATTTTTGTTGCCTGCCGTAGTTTGGCGTGGTCTGAAGGTTTAATAGCGTGTGCAGTTTGTAGTTATAAAAGTCAATGCAAAGAAGCATCTGGAGGCCATGATAAAAGACCGTGACAGCTGGAAGGCACAATGCTAAGAGATCACCAAGGACCGTGACACCTAGAAAAGACGGTGCCAGGAGGTGGAAAAGGGTATTTTGCCAGTCCTTAACCTCATCGATCTGGCGCTAGTAGAAGATGTGCCAAGGACGCCACAGCTAGGATTGATCGAGAGGTGCCAAAAGGCATGGGGATGGTTCTAGGAGTTCGTGAAGGAGGTAGGAGAGTACGCAGGCGCACATGTGCTGAGCATGGTATGTGCTCACTACCCCCTGATCGATCCCAAGCGCCTAGAGGCTAGATACCCAAAGGAGGTAGATCTAGACAAGGCCGAGGAGCTACGGATGACCCAGCTGGACTTGTCGGTGAAAATAATTGGCGACATTAACCTTTGTGGAGGTGCGACACCACCTGTACAAGGAACACCGTCAACAAGTCAGCTGGGAGCGCCTTTAGTTTCAAGCCAACTGACGAAGCCTACGGTCTCGACCAGCCAGGCATCGGTGGGGCCATCTTCTTCAGCTCGATCAATGCCAGAGTCCCTGAGACCTGAGCACGATGTCAGGCCCAGCGAGCAGCAGGTGCCGCGTGCCCCGACTAGCCATTAGTGTAGGCTACAGCTGTAGAAGAAGATGTAGTTGTGTTATTATAAACTTAGACCTTTTCAGGCAAGCTTGTAATAGCGTAACTGTATATCAACATGAGCTTGTTTGTTTTGTAGAAAACGTGTTTAAGCTTGGATATCGTGCTGATGTAACTAAGTTAGAACATGTTGGCATTCTGTTTAGTTGTACTAGTTTAGTCGATACGTCATCCTGAAAGGTTTGTAGGGCCCTGGTTTATCTTGCGGTCGGAGTGTGAGGTGCGTAGCTTGTGCACACGTAGAAACACGCAAGTCAAATCAGAGAGCACCTGCCGATCACCCGTAGTGTAGAGAGCGGATCCCATGCACGCGTTGGGAGGAACCGGAGACAGGGCCTGCTCTGAAAACCTGAGAAGGAATGGTGGTCGATTTTAACTGGTAGAGTTAGAATAACAATAGACTTCGAAATGACACATTAGAGTGGTCGGAGAAATCATAATAGCTTTATTGAAATAAATCAATAGTACAAGAGGGGTACATATCTTAGTAGCTAACCATAGAAACGCCTAAGCTTGTTGATGTGCCAGGAATTGGGTATGTCTGTGCCGTCTAGGCGAGCTAACCTGTAAGATGTAGGGCGTGTAACCTCCTTGATCATGAAGGGTCCTTCCCATGGGGTTGCGAGTTTGTGGACACCATCCTGATTCGTCTTTCACTTCAGGACTAGGTCCCCAACCATGAAGAACTGCTCCTTGATGTTCTTGTTGCAGTACCTGCGCAAAACATCAAGGTATTTGGCTGTACGTACGCAAGAATCAAGCCGCTTCTCTTCTGCACTATTCACTTCTAGCTCCCGTACTTCATTGGCCTTGTCTTCATCGAAGTTCTCTACCCATGCTGATCTAAAGGCTATATCTGTTGGGAGCACTGCCTCAGCGCCATAAACCATAAAGCATGGTGATACACCTGTATTATGACTGGGCTGTGTTCTGAGACCCTAGACCACGGCTGGTAACTCTTTGAGCCATCTTCTAGGAGCTTTGTCATTCTCTCTGTACATCCTCCTCTTAAGTGCGTCCAAGATCATAACATTTGCCCGCTCGACCTGTCCATTAGCTCTAGGGTGTGCCACCGAGATATATTTTACTACTATGCTCCTTTCATCGCAGAAGTCCCAAAAAACATTCCCGGTGAACTGAGTACCCAGATCAGTGATGATGCTGTTGGGTATGCCGAAATGGTGGATGACCTGGTCAAGGAACGCGATAGTCTTTTCTGAAGATGCCTTGACCAGGGGCATGTACTCTATCCACTTAAAGAATTTGTCGATCAGCACAAAGGCGCATGTAAATTTTCCAGGGGCCGGTTTGAAAGGCCGGATCATATCCAGTCCCCAGCACGCAAAAGGCCAAGAGGCTGGTATAGTCTAAATCTCATGTGCTAGTATGTGGATTCTCTTGGTGAAAAACTGACAACCTTCACAATGGCGGATTAGCTTCTCTGCATCAGCTACGGCTGATGGCCAATAGAACCCTGCTTGAAAAGCCTTGCCAACCAGCGTTCTCGAGGCCGCGTGGTTACCACAGGAGCCAGAGTGGATTTTTTCTAGGAGATGTTCACCATCCTCCTGGGTTATACACTTCATCAAGATTTCCTCCTTTGCGTTCTTGCGCCATAATTTGCCATCGACGAGCAGATACTACTTACTGCGATGCATCAGGCGTTCGTTTTCTGTCCGATCGGTGTAACCGCTGCCATCTGTTAGGTATTTGATGAAAGGTACTCTCTAGTCGGGTTCCTTAGTGGTCGTAGGTGGTTTGGTGGTGTTTGACGCCGGAACCGTAGCCACCAATACCTGGTCTGGAGGCTTGTCGACCGTGGGATCCTCTTCTTTGATGGAGGGCGTGAGCAGGTCTTGAACAAATATAACATGTGGTACTTTGGCTCGGGATGATCCTAACTTTGACAGCGCATCTGCTGCTTGGTTTTTGTCCTAGACCACATGTGTGTACTCGATGCCATAGAACTTGCCTTCCAGCTTTCTGATCGCTTTGCAGTATGCGTCCATCTTTTCGCTGGTCGTATCCCAGTCCTTGTTGAGTTGGTTGATGACCAGAGCTGAGTCTCCATAGACATAGAGACGTTTGACACCGAGCTCGACCGCAATGCACAGACCATGTAGGCATGCTTCGTACTCGGCGACGTTATTAGATGCCGGGAAATAAATCTAGAGGACATATCGGAGCTGCTCCTTGGATGGTGATACGAAAAGGACTCCTACTCCTATGCCATCGATGTTGAGAGAGCCATCGAAGTACATCTTCCAATACTCAGTGGGCCCCTAAGAGGTAGGTGTGCTTAAGTCTGTCCACTCGATGATAAAATTGACAAGTGCCTGAGACTTGAGTGTAGTATGGCTTGCAAATTCCAAGGAGAAAGGGCATAGCTCCATTGCCCATTTGACGATGCACCCATTTGCATCCTTGTTGCGAATGATATCTCCTAGAGGGTACTCAGTCATGACCACCACACGATATCCATCGAAGTAGTGTTTCAACTTTTGAGATGTGATTAGTATGGCGTAGATCAGTTTCTGAATCTGTGGGTACCTGGTCTTGGATTCATTGAGCACCTCACTGACGAAATAAATTGGTCGCTGTACCTTGTAGATGTGGTTGGGCTCGTCACGCTCAACCACCATGGCAGTGGAGACCACTCAATTAGTTGCCATAATGTAAAGTAGGAGGGTTTCGTCTTCTCTAGGAGCAGTGAGGACCGAAGGTGATGTAAGGAATTGTTTCAGCTGTGTAAAGGCAGCGTCTGCTTCCTCCGACCACTCAAACTTCTTGGATGCTTTGAGCAGCTTGAAAAACGGTAGTCCTTTTTCACCTAATCTTGATATGAAATGACTAAGGGCAGCCATGCATCTAGTAAGCTTCTGAACATCCTTCACCTTTTTGGGTGGCTTCATGTCTAAGATAGCTTTTACCTTCTCTGGGTTAGGGCGTATGCCGTCATGACTGACGACGTTGCCGAGCAATATACCAGATGGAACACCAAAGATGCACTTCTTTGGGTTTAATTTCCATTGGAAAGTGTTAAGAGCTACAAAGGTATGTTCTAGGTTGTCAACAAGGGTGTATGCTTCCTTGGTTTTAACAACTACATCGTCAATATAAGCCTCGACAAGGTCGTCTTTTATCTCGTCTTTGAGGCAGGCCTGTATGGCGCATTGGTAGGTAGCCCCAGTGTTCTTGAGCCCGAACGATATGGTCGTGTAGCAGTAGGCGCCAAAGGGCGTGATGAAGGATGTCTTGATCTGGTCATCCTTTTTGAGAGTGATCTGGTGATAACCAAAGTAGCAATCGAGAAAGGAAAGCAACTCGTAACCAACAGTTGAATCTATGACCTCGTCTATGCGAGGTAAGCCGAAGGAGTCTTTAGGGCAGTGTTTGTTGAGATCAGTGTAGTCAACGCACATTCTCCATTCATTATTCTTTTTGTGTACAAGAACTGTGTTGGCTAACCACTCTGGATGATATACTTCTTTGATAAATTCGGCTGCTAAAAGCTGTGTAACTTCTACCCTAATAGCCTCCTTCTTGTCATGAGCAAACCGTCGTAGCTTCTGCTTGATGGGTCTGGCCTTGCCATCGACATTTAAGGAGTGCTTGATCAAGTTCTGAGGTACACCAGGCATGTCAGCGGGTTTCCATGCGAACACACTCACGTTGCTTCTCAAGAACCTAACGAGCGCGTCTTCCTATTTAGGATCCAGGTTGGCCCCGATAAGGGCTATTTTGCTAGGATTGCCATCGACCAGCTGGATCGCTTTGTGCTCTTTGGACTTGATGTTCTTGCATGGGGCCACGAGCTCTAGAATCTCTAGGTGATCGGCTAGGGTCTTCTTGGAGTCAAGCGTGGTCTCGACCATGTGAATAGAGAGGTCGTAAGCCTCTGCTATTTTGAAGTTGTCATCCTCGTAGGTGTAAGCTACGTATATGTTGCCCCTGAGAGTTAGAACCCCCTTCTTGGTAGGCATCTTGAGCACTAGATACTTGTAGTGAGGTATGGCTATGAACTTGGTGAGCACTGGTCGGCCAAGGATAGCATGGTAGGTGCCTTCAAAGTCGGCGACCACGAAGTTGACATAGTCGGTGCGGAAGTGGTCTGGGGTACCAAATTGCACAGGTAGCGTGATCTGCCCAAGAGGTGTGGAGTTCTGTCCGGGGAGAACGCCCTAGAACTGTGCCTCATATGGCTTGAGATCAGCCTGGGTTATCTTCAGGGCTGGCAAACTATTCTTGAATAGTATATCGATGGAACTACCACCATCAATCAGCACTCTATCGAACTGAACCTTGTTGATACAAGGATCGAGAACCAGAGGAAAACACCCTGGCTCAGGTATTGTAGCCCATTGGTCCTTTCTGCTGAAGGAGATCTCGCGGTGAGACCAAGGAGGGAGCCGCGGGTCGGTGATGAGGTTGTCGGTATTGGCCACGTTCAAGCAAGCGTGGGCGAGCAGCTTGCGTTCTCGTTTGGTCTCGATGGACACTCTGCCCCCAATGATGGTGTGGACGTGGTCGGTTGGCTTGACATACTTGTGATGGGGATCTGTGTCTTCATCATTGTTGTCCTCGTTACACTGCTCCCCTACGTCGTTAGGCTTGTCGGATGTATCCGGAGCCTGTTGGCGCGTGTAGATAGATTTGAGGACATGGCAATTCTCCATGGTATGGTTTGACTTGGGATAGAGCTGGCAGGGTCCTTTCAATGCTTTAGCGTAGTCTTCTTCGTAGTTGCGACGTCCGCCACCTTTTTTAATGGTGTTGACTTCGCCATCATCTTCCCGAGCACGCTTGCCCCTGTAATCGTCACGGTGATTATGCCGCTGATTACGCTGGTCGCGGTGGTCGCGGGAATTATTGCGCTGGTTGCGGCGATCAAAATTGTCGTTCCGACCATGGTTGCCGCGGTAGTCATCGCGGTGTGGGGGGTGGTCGTAGCGTGGAACCCTTGCTGCTTCTTTGATGATTATCTTTTTAGCATCATCGGCATCCGCATATTTTTTAGCAGTGGCTAGGAGCGCTGTGACCGATTTAGGTCTTTTGCGGAGGAGCTTGTCCCTTAGGGCATCGTGGAAGCGGAGATCAGTGATGAAAGCTTTGATTGCCTCATTGTCAGAGATTGACGGGACCTTGATGCGCATCTCCAAGAAGCATCGGACATACTCGCGTAGTGGCTCATCTTTATGATCTCGAATCCGCTGCAGATCATATTTGTTGCTGGGTTGTTCGCAAGTAGCAATGAAGTTGTCGATGAATGCTTGCTTGAGCTCTTGCTAAGAATCAAAGTAGTTCGCTGGCAAGCTGACCAGCCATTGGTGGCCTGCATGGCCGACAACGACTGGGAAGTAATTAGACATGACATGCTCGTCAGCCATGGTTGATCTGCACACGGTTTCATAGAGCATGACCCATAACTCGGGGTTCTCCTTGCCATCGTACTTCTGAAGTTTTTCGAGCTTGAAGTTCTTGGGCCATATGACTTGGCGAAGGTGTGGAGTAAACTACTTCAAACCCAGAGGGCCATGGGTAGTATCATATTCCATACGACGATAGCTTTCATGGGATGCATGATCATTGGCTCTTTGGTTAATGCAATCACGCAGATCGCGTTCTCCGAGGGAATGGCGGAGATCGTTATTGCCATTACGGTGATCTCGATTGCCACCCTGGTTGACCCTACGACCGCGGTTATCACGGCGATTGTCGTGGTTGTCTCGACGGTTGTCATCCCAGTAGCCACGGCGGTTGTCATCCCGGTAGTTGCGGTAGTTGTCGTCCCGACCACCATCATGACCACCGTTTCCACCTTGACGGTTGTCTGATGGGTCGTTGTTGCGTGAGTCACGTTGGTTGGGTGGCTGTGAGCGACTTGAGTATTGGCGGCTATGGCTTGATTCAACTGAGATGGATGGAGCCTAGGCTTGATTCATAATCTCTGTGGTCTAGGCCATAGCAGCCGTCAGGTAAGCTTGTATATCATCACAAACTACCAGGATTTCTAGGGTATTGGGTAGTCGTTGCATTGTCACCATAGCAATAGCTACGTTGGCGCTTGGAGTCCTGAAGACATGCTTGTCCCCTACCCTATCAAAGGCATTGTTAAGATCGCGTGGCTGGACCCTTATGTGTTGTGCCTCCTCTTCTACCTCGGCTTCGGCTTGTCGGCGATTAAACCGGTCAATATTGCGTGCTTCGCGTGCTAGCCTTTCTTGTTCTGTTTCACCAACTGCCGGTGGCTCGTCATTACTAACGACATTGATCAAGTCTCCTCACCTTGGTGGGAAAGATGGGAATCATGGGAAACCCGGGGAGTGGTCTGGGATATCCAGATTGTATTCAACTTCTTCATTGTCACGACACTGGAGCTCAGTGTGGACGAAGCCAATAGATGCGATGCTAGACAGGGAGCTTGAACCACCCTCTTGAACTGTGTGGACCGACCCTTCTTGATACTCCTCGATCCGAACCATGTTGATGAAGTTGCGTAGGCCGTAGGGCTGAGCCTAGTAATTCTCCATCAAGGCTTTGCACTTGGAGAGCCGGAGACCCATTACGGGGGCTGATCGGCGATGAACGGAACACCCTTCAGGAGTAGATGTGACCATGAGATCTGTACCGAGTTGTGTAGGATGACTGGCCTAAGCTGGTCAGGTAGATCTATTGTGGGTAGTGGTTACCTACTCAGTAGGTTGATTTTTAATCGAATCTACCAGAGCTAGGGTTTCAGCAAGCTTGGTGCCAACCTGATCGATAGAATCGAGTAGGTCGGTGTTGTCGATCTGCCTCCCTTTGTAGCGAGGAAGCGAACAACGGGTTGTCGGCGTGGCTGAAGATGATGCTGGTGTAGCCGAAGCCAGATCCAATGTGGTCGGAGCCGTAGCCGATGCCGGTGAAGCAGTGGTCGACGCAGATCGGATCCACGCCTCCTCCGTGGTCATGGCGATGAAGTTGTCAGAGCTAGTGGTCCAGGTGATCTGGCCGATGGTGAACGTGAGGCCGTTCAGCGTAGCCATGGATCTAGGGATGATGACCATCTTATTCTTCCGGGGAGCAGTACGCACACCCCCTACCTAGCATGCCACTGTCGACGAAATATGATCGGTAGTCTACCTAGGGGTATGCCAAAGGTAGTAGATTATCGGCAGACAGATGCACAAGCTACAAACAAGATGTTGATGTAAGACAGACACGAGGTTTTATCTAAGTTCGGCCGCCGTGAAGGCGTAATACCTACGTCTTGCGTCTGATTATATTGTTGTATGTCAATGAGAGATGTTTTTGAGAGGGATCCCCTACCCGCCTTATATAGTCTGGGGGTAGGGTTACAGATCTGGAAACTAATCCTAACTAGTTACAATTGTCATAGGTGGCCGGATAAGGATTCCTATTCTAACCGACCAGGATCTTGCTTGATCTCCAAGTCTGTCTTGATTCCTTGCATGGGACTCCAAGCAGATTGGCCGAGCCACACGTCATCTTCTAGTGGGCCAGACCCCCTGGTCCGAGCCGGCCCAAGCCTAACCGTAAGGGTATAGGGGTTAATACTCCCACAGACACATGTTCAAACCAGCTACTCCATGGTCATCTAGGCCTCCTCCCTACTATGTCCCGTTGACGATGTGCGGAGCCAGAGGTCTATGGCCAGCGCTGTGAGTGTGTGTGGCCGGAGTGGCGAGCTCATGCCTCATGGCCAACGCTATGTATGTGCATGGCCAGCGCATGGGGCGGCGTGTCGAGTGGCCAGCCGGTGTGGGCACGGGGAAGGCGAGCGGGTGGCTATCGCGTGCATGACATGCGGAGAGCATGCGAGGCTGTCGCGGAGGGCTGCACGGCGAGCGGCGGCCATCGTAGACATGGGATGCGGCGAGCGTGCGCCGCCATCACAGAGGGCGACGTGGTGAATGTGCAGGGCCGGCATGGAGGAAAGAGAGGTGCCTAGCACCATGGCGGCCGGAGATGGTGCACAAACCTCGTACGCCTCGGTCGTCATCCCCTCGCGTAGGAGCATGCCAACGACAGCGCTCTTAGTGCTCAAGAAGCAAACATGACGCCCTTTTGTCACCAATGACAATGAGCTATTGCACGCTTGAGCTCCCACGGCAGCAACACGGGGGTCTACAGCAGCGGTGCACGATGCGTGGGGTGGGAGCGCTAGCGGCGCGCGATGTGGCAGTCTGTGGCAGTGCCATCGCACGGCACGTGGCGCGCGACGCGGAGGTCTGTGGCAGCGGTGCACGACATGTAGCGTGGGAGGGCTAGCGGGGCATGACGCTGAGGTCGGCGGCAGCGGCGCACGGCTCACGATGCAGGAGGGCTGGCGGCGGCTCGGCCTGAATGCGTGAAGGGAAGGATGAAGTATTTCCTTGAACCGTCGGATTATGGTCAAACGTTGGATGTGGGCACGAAAGTCACGCCGTGACTTGCCAGAGCAATGTTGCTGAATCTGAGTCCCCTGAGCCCACGAAGCCTCTTCTTAAGTTAAAGTTAGAGAAATTTAACTTAAAGATAAAACTCACAAACAATTTGGAGTGGATGGACTATTTTTTATTAAAAGGGGAAGCAAGAAGACAAGTCATAGCAAACCTAGTCTTGCCAAAAATCACAAAGATACAATAGAGAAAGGATTTACAAGAAATGAACTTGATAATAGACTAGTAGGAACAAAGGGCTTCACTGGCTAATAAACAAAGTGTTGGCCATAGCATCACCGGCTCAGATGAGCGAACCACTCATCAGTCCTGCCGAGTACCCACTAGTGTTGCTGAGCACCCACTAGCCATGCCGACCACGAACAAGCGTTGTCCGTCCCCACACACTATGGCTGAAGCTAGAAAAAGAAGGGAGAATAGAGCATGCACACACAGTACAAGACACCAGTGTTGGCCAAAACCCTATCTGAGAGATGACAAATCTGAGCTCTCTTTACTAAGTTGTCGTGGTAGTCTATTTATACAACTCTATCTATCTAGTCCTAGTACAATGCAGATGCTATAACAGTAACTAGATAACATACAAGGCTGACTCTGCGTCGGCCACTACATGTGCCTACAGTGCTGCAGGTGAGCCGTGCGGCGCCTGCACCTACACCTGCAGCGGCTATAGTATCACAGCAGGGGGCCTTTTCGGCGTCGCCTTCCCTTACTATGTTCATACAAGGTAGCAGTAGATTATCTAACAATCTTTTCCTAATTCTACTGCTAACCATTGTACCCCCTCCATGCCGATTATCTCCTTCAGCTCCGTGAGTCGAAGATGTCCGAGCGGCTTGGTGAGGATGTTCACGAGTTGCCAACCAGTTTCGACAAACTCGATGACGATCTGCCCTCCATCGACACAGTCCCTGAGGAAGTGGAACTTCACGTCGATGTGTTTGCTCCGGTCGTGTAAAACTAGATTCTTCACGAGGGCGATGGCGGGCTGGTTGTCCACCATCAGTGCTGGTGGGTGAGCTTCCACGCCGGTCAGCTTGCCCAGCAGCCGGTGTAGCCACACAACTTGGCATGTCGCTGTGTCCGCCGCTACGTACTCTACCTCACACGTAGATAGCGCCACCACCTTCTGTTTCAGCGACAACCATGAAATTGGAGCCGATCCGAGGAAGACGAGCACATCAGAGGTGCACCATCGTCTGTCGATGTCCCCCGCCATGTCTGCATCGCTGAACATAGTGAGTTGCAACCTACTCCCGCCGGTCCTTGAGAAGATGATCCCATGATCCACCGTCCCCTCGACGTATCGCAGTAGCCGCTTCACCATAGCCCAGTGATCCTCTTTGGGATCCTCCATGAAGCGACTAACATAGCCCACGATGAACGCAATGTCCAACCTTGTGTGGACTAGGTAGCATAGACCGCTGACGATGCTCTGGTAGAGTGTCGCATCCACCTTTGCCGTAGTGCTGGCCTTCGTCAGCTTCAGCCGCTCCTCCATCAGAGTCACGCATGGCTTGCATTCAGCCATGTCGCTCCTCTCCAACATCTTGGAGACATACGCGCTTTGACCGAGCGTGAGTTCCTCCTTCCCCTGTCTCACCTTGATGTTGAGGTAGGAGAGTGCGCCGAGATCACTCATTCAAAAATGAGCCGCCATCTCGTGCTTGAAGCTGTTGATGTCTTTCATGCGTGTGCCAGTGATGATTAAGTCATCCACATACACGCCGACGATGAGCTCCTCCTTCCCCCATCGCCGCGTGTAAAACGCGTGCTCGGTTGCGCACCGCTGAAACCCAAGTTCACCCAGCGTGGCGTCAAGCTTGGCGTTCTATGCTCGTGGGGCCTATCGCAGCCCGTAGAGCGCCTTGCGTAGTCAGAGCACCCTATGCTCCTCTCCCTTGACGGCGAAACCTGGAGGTTACCTGACGAAGACCGTTTCCACCAGTTCACCGTTGAGGAAGGCTGATTTAACATCCAAGTGATGGACGCGTCAGTCCTTTGCTGCTGCCAAGGCTAGTAGCAAACGGACCGACTCCATACGTGCTACTGGCGCAAAGACCTCCTTGAAGTCTATGCCCTCACGCTGAATAAAGCCTCGGGCGATGAGGTGCACCTTGTGCTTGACAATGGCACCGAGCTCGTCCTGCTTGACCTTGTACACCCACTTCAGGCTGATCGAACGGCATCTTGGAGGTGGATCGATGAGCTACCAAGTCTCATGTTCCTTGATCGCCTTCATCTCCTCCAGCATCGCCCATCGCCAGTTTCTGTCCCGCTTGGCCAGCGCGAACATGGGTGGTTCCTCTGCACTGACTAGCAGCAGCTCTACGTCATTGAGCAGCCGACTAGCCAGTCCTGAGGGTTTTGTGCCACTGACAATGTCGTCCAGCCTATGGAACCGCACCTCCTCACCTTTGTGGAAGGCATCCACGAACTCAGTGATGTCACTTGGAGGTGAGGTGAACTTGATCGGCGTCAATGGAGCTCCCTGTTCCGCTGGAGTGCCCGGTACATTACCTGAAGTGCTCGGCACCCCAGGTTCAGTGCTCAGCACTTCTTCTAGACTTCTCGTCATAACTCCTGCAGTGTTCGGCCACACTATAGGAGTGCCCAGCCTCAGTCTTGGAGTGGTCGGCACCACTGCAAGACGTCTTGGCTCTGCCAGGGGAGTGCTCGGCACCCGTCTTGGAGTGGTCGCCACCGCTACAGAACCTCCCGACACCACTCCTAGTGTGCTTGGCATCCCTCTAGGAGTGCTCGACACTCCTCCTAGAGTGCTCAGCATCCCTCCCGAAGTGCTCGGCACTGTCCTAGGAGTGCTCGGCTCCACTACCGGAGTGCTCGACACCTCTTCCCCAGCATCTCCACCACTGTGGATGACCAAGTGCTTGACGACGAAGGTGCTGGTGAAGCCGCTAGCTTCCCTCGTGCTTAGACTGCTCTAGTCCCAAGCCGCCTCCTCGTCGAACATGACGTCGCACGAGACAAGCACCTTGTCTCCGCATGGGTCGTAGAGCCAGTACGCCTTGGTACCCTTTATGTAGTCTAGGAACACCATGGGTGTGCTCCTATCCTCTAGCTTGGTGAGGTTCGGCTTCGTCTTTCTGACGTGGCCGATGCAGCCGAATGTCTGAAGGATGGACACTCTCGGCTTGTGCCCATACCAATCTTCGAACGTTGTCTTGCCTGTCAGGGCCTTGGTTAGAGCGTGGTTGAGGATGAACACCGCCGTGGTCACCGCCTCTCCCTAGAACCTTGCCGGCATGCCTTTGGCCTTCATCATGGATCGGGCCATGCCGACCACCGTCTGGTTCCATCGCTCCACCACGCCATTCTGTTGTGGTGAGTACGGCACGGTGTGGTGTTGCTCCACACCCCAATCCGTGCAGTACGCAGCGAACTCCACTAAAGTGAATTTGCCGCCGCGATAAGTTCTCAGCACGTGGAGCTTCTTGCCGCTCTTGGCCTCCGCGCGCGTCTTGAACTTCTTGATCACCGCCGCCGGTTCGTCCTTGCTTGTCAGAAGTTACAGCCACATGTAGCGACTGCAATCATCCACGAGCGAGAGGAAGTACCATCGACCACCGTTTGTAGCAGGCATGATCGGCCCATAGAGATCGCCGTGAATGAGCTCGAGAGCTTCATTTGTGCGATACTTGGCCACCTTTGGGAAAGGTAGCCTCCTCTGCTTTCTGGCTAGGTAGCTATCACACAGCTCGTCTCCATGCTTGATGTAGGGTAGCCCTCGGACCATCTTCTCTAGCCGACCTAGCGTGTCGAAGCTGAGATGTTCGAACCAAGCATGCCACATCCATGGTTCCTCGGAGTGCCTTACCGCTAGGCACACCGGCTACTCTATCTTCAAGTCAAGTAGGTACAACCAGTTCGGGGACCTCTTTACCTTGACAAGAAGTCGCTGCTCCCGGTCCCTGATCCTAAGGACGCTATCCTTGATCAGTACCTCGCTACAACGCTCATCCAGCTGACCAATGTTGATGATGTTGAAACACAACTACGGGATATAGTATACATCCGTTAGCGCGTGGTGCTCCCCATTCTGACATCTGAAGATGATGGTGCTGCGCCCTTGGATAGCCACCCTTAAGCCGTCACTAAACTTCACTGTACTGGTAACATCGTCGTCGAGCTCGGAGAAGGATGCCTTGGAGCCCGTCATGTGGTTGCTGGCACCGGAGTCCAGATACCACCGTTGCTCCTAGTCGGCGCCCACGCGTCCGAGGTGAACTTGGGCGTGTGGTTCGTCGAGGTTGACGGTCTTCAGGGCCTTCCCAGATCCTTCCACCATCATTGCCTCTTCCCTCTCCTCGGTCTCGACGTCGTGTAGTGCATAGAACGTCACCATTAGGATAGTGGCCTCATCCTCATCATCGGCTTAAGCCAGGTGAGCCTGGGCCTTCTTCTCCTGCTTGCTATTTGGGCACTCCCGTGCCCAATGGCCCATCTTCCCCGCAACGCCGGCAGACGTTGGGGTCAATCAGCTTCTTCTCCGAAGAAGCTTTGCTGCGGCGCTTGCCATCGCCACCGCGGCTAGAGGAGGCTGCCTTCCCGGAGTTTCTCCGAGCAGCCCACTCCTCTTCCGTCAGCAGGAGTTTTCCGCTGTCTTTCGTTGCTGTCGCCTACTCTAGGCGCTCATCCACCACCCACAGACGGCCTGTCACATCCTCAATAGTGAGGGTGGATAAGTCCAGCATTGTCTCTATGGAGAGAATGATCTGGATGTACTTTACCGGCATGGAGTAGAGGTACTTGGAGACCGCCTCCTCTTCGTCGATGGTGACACCGTGGCTCTTCAGCTTACTGATGAGCGTCTGCAGACGGAGGGAGAAGTCCTCCACCGTTTCACCATCCTTGAACTTGAGGTTGGCGTACTCCTGATTCAGAAGTAGGGCCGTCGCCTTCTTTACACGATCGGAACCAACGCGCATTGCCGCAATAGCCTCCCACGCCTCCTTAGCCGAGCTTTTCGCTCCCAACGGCTCCCTGTACTCCACCGGTACAGTAGCGAGGATAGCCTCCAACGCTGACATGTCATCCTCCTCATTGTCGGTGTTGTTGTCAATAGCATTCCAGAGCCGTCGGGCTCTGAGCTTGACCTTTATGGTCACCAATCACTCTCCATAGTTGGTGCGAGTCAGCGTCGACCAACTGGTGCCGCTGACCTCCCGCACCGTGCGAACAACGACCTCCGGCGGTGGCTAGGCAGCCACAGCAGTGCCGCTGCTGTCGTCCATCTCCGAATCGCCCGTCATCTCTAGCGGTTAGTCTGGCGACGGCGCTTGTACAGCTCCGATACCACTTGTTGGCCCACAGGATCACCGGCTCAGGTGAGTGAACCACTCACCAGTCCTGCCGAGCATCCGCTAGTATTGTCGAGCACCCACTAGCCGTGCCGACCACGAACAAGAGTTGTCCGTCCCCACACACTATGGCTGGAGCTAGAAAAAGAAGGAAGAATATAGCATGCACACACAGTACAAGACATCAGTGTTGGCCGAAGCCATGTCTGAGAGATGGCAAATCTGAGCTCTCTTTACTGAGTTGCCGTGGTAGTCTATTTATACAACTCTATCTATCTAGTCCTAGTACAACGCACATGCTGTAACAGTAACTAAATAACATACCGGGCTGACTCTGTGCCGGCCACTACATGTGCCTATAATGCTGCAGGTGAGCCGTGCGGCGCCTGCACCTACAGCGGCTACAGTATCACAGCAGGAGGCCTTTTCAACGCCACATTCTCTTGTTGTATTCACACAAGGTAGCAGTAGATTATCTAACACAGAGTTGCTGGGAATGAAGATGACGCTTTACTGGAACAGAGAAAAGATTTACAAGAAACAAACTTGACAACAGAATGGAACAGAGAAAAGATTTACAAGAAACAAACTTGACAACAGAATAGTAGAAGTAAAAAGCTTCTCTGGCTAATAATAAACAGAGTTGCTAGGGACTGAAGACAACGATTCGCTGTTAGGATCGCCCTCCAACAGAATCCTGGACACCAGCGCGACCGGCATGGCCGCACAGCGACTGAAGTCGAACACACGCTGGTTACGTTCTTTCCATGACATCAAGCAGCGCAAAAGCATGGAGTCTCCTGCATGCAGAGAAAGCACGGACTATCGTACACCACTCATCAGGGCCCTGTGACAGCATCGATCCTACGCTGGACGGAGGAGATTGGCACGCGGCTGGCTCGGGGGTCTTCCGTTCTGCGGCCACCAGGCAGAGCAGCGAGAGGCGCCTGAACCAAGTGGCAAAACTCACTTTCGCTAGTCTCGTCGGCCACCGTAGGCCTAGAGATCTGGTCCTGCAAGCTTGGGCACAACCAGAAAGGCACATAATCAGATGCTTTTGTCTCCCTTTCGCTCCTCGTGGCAAACGTTGCAAGTTAGAAGCAGGTTGGTTTCCATCAATTGGAACTTGGTTGGCAATTGTACGAGGATAAATCCTGATGCCTCTCGTTCTCACATTGGTAAAGTTACATTTCAACAAAAAAAAAAAACATTGGTAAAGTTCCCGATGAGATGTGGATTGAAATAATGTGGAGAGAACTAATGTAACCAAAGGGCTAGTTTGGATACGGGTAAATCTCTACGTCTGGATGAAAATCACTCGAGCAAAAGAGACGACGATGACAATATTCGGGTTTTGTACCTAAATTTCACCTTCTATATCTTCCTAGAATATATATTACCGATCCATTTGGCGCGGCTTGCATTACTTAGCTGCTTCTTATAAAGAGCAAAAGAACCAGGAGAAATGTACGCTTTGAGTCGAGTAGGAGGCAAGTGAGTTATGGTGGAAGATTTGTTCTTACTGAGAAAGCGATTGTGCATTCAGTGTGTTCGGCTACTTGCTAGCTGCCTATAGAGATGAAAGAGTTAGTAAGGTCTGACTGTCCAAGCTACTTCGGAAGTGAAAGGAGTAGTCCTTAGTCCCAATCACTAGTTACAAAAGCCACACACCTACACTACACGATCAAATATCACTAGTCCAAGCTAGCTGCCTCATTCAATAGGGAATCAAAAAATGGCAAAGAATAGTGCATCTAAGAGCAATCAACAACTCCAAAAAAAACTACCTTCTCTATGGATCGGATAAGAGGTTAGCCTTAAGAGAAATTTACTAGGGAATGATGATAGTTGTTTTCTAGTCCAGACCAATGATGGTTAAGAATTAGTAGAATGTGTCTCTTAAAAGGTAGCAAGTCGTGGGGACAACACTAAAACTTTTGAACTGGAACTAATTTGAAAATTATAAATCTAAGGGTATATTGGTATTTTCATCCTCATATCTGACAACTATACTAAGAGGGTAATTTCCATGTTCCTTTGTAATGGCATCTCTCGTCTTTTGATGAAGTTGCCAATCTTTTATTTCTGTGCATCATTTTCAGTGCCGATAATATAGAGATCGTTATCCAAATCACTCCCATGGTTGATGGTATGACGTTTTAGAATTTTGTCCAATTACTTTTGCTTCTGTCCAAAAGTAAATTTCCTATTAATATTGTTGCTTTCTTCTACTTCTATTGCTTTATAAAGAATTGGGTGAACGGTACACTCTTAACAAAAGATCACTATTCCAGTAGGTGAGCTCTGGAAAACAGTGATAACTGAAAACAGACAGTGCAACTAATGTGTGTACCAACATAAAGAAGTCGAGGTCAGTATTCACTGAGCTGTTCTCCTAATCTGCCTTAGCCCTTACCATGTTTAGATTCCAAGTTATAGGCCACTCAAGTTTTGTCCCAAAGTCAATTTCCTAACTTCGATCAAATTATAGAAAAATGTACCAACATGTACAATAACAATTAGGTTTATTAAACTTTCTATGAATTATATTTTGATAGTAGATTTATTTGCAATTATAAATGCTTATATACCTTTTGTTATAAAACTTTAGAGTTGTTTGAATTAGGACACAGCTAAAGCGGGCATATAATTAATCTGGAATGCCAAAATGGCCTGTTTGGATCCATAGGTTAGAGCTAGTTTGGGCTAGTTGGAGCTCAACTAGCCCTAAAGTAGCCAAACAGGAGGGCTAGAGTGGGTTATTTGCAACTAGGCCACCCTAAAAAACTATCCCCCCAAAGAGGTGATTATTTGGGCTAGTTGGGGCTATTTGAGGTGGGGTCCACTGTTTTCTCTCTACTTTCACCCGCACCAATGATTTGGAAAGCACATTTATTATCATTTTAACCCTTGTATCCAAACATCTCTTAGGCTAGAGTTAGTTCAGGGCTAGTCCTGAGCTAGAAACTAACTCTAACCTCTAGCTGTGCTAGAGTATCCAAACAGGGCTAATATTGTATTAAAAGGAGAAGTAAGAAGACAACAATTCATGGCAAGTTTAGATTGGCCAAGCAAAAAACACTCACATAAAAGAAAAGATAAAAGGTTTACAAGAAACAAACTTCACAACATACTAGTACCAGTAGGAACCAAAAGCTCCAGTGGCAAATAAACACAGTTGCCAGCGACTGAAGATGACGATTTGCTGGTTGGATCCATTGGTTCCGTTCCTTCCATAACATCAAGTAGCGCAAAAGCATGGAGAGCCGCTATTGCACCCAACGCCTATTCAGTTTTAGTCTCCTGCAGACAAATCATGGAGAGATGCTCTTGCACAACAAACTCTTGTACACACCATGCATCACGACATGTTTTAAGGCAAACTTTCATACTGCTTGACACAGGGGTGTTCGGCTGGTCAGGTTACAGCTTGTTTCAGCTTATTCTCTCTCACAGAATACTATTGAATCATCCAAAACTATCCAAAATCAGCCCAAACCTGACCAGCCGAACGGGCAGTGGCCGCATTGTGACAGACAATCAGATGGGTTGGTTCTTCATCATTGTGTTGTTCTGAGCTTGAAACTCTAGATTGGACCTATGCAGCTACGCCGCGATTAGTTCTGAAGTCTGGAGCTGCAACTACGGAAGCACCAACATGAGGTCCAAAGGCTAACACAAGTCGCTGATCGATCGGTCTACCCATGTTTACTCACGGACCAACTCGTCACACTTCTTTCGCTAGTCTCATTGACACTGTCCACCGTTGGCCTAGAAACTAAGTCCTGCTAGGCCCAACCTAGAAAAGTACATAATCAGAGTGAGTTGTGTCCTATTTGTTCTCTACAACAATTCCTTTTATGGAAGAAAGATGGTTTCCCACCACAGTAGGAGGATAAATCTTGATGTCTCTCATTCTCAAGTTCCTGATGTGGAGTGGAACGTGGACATGAATAATGTAACCAATGCAAAGGGCTAGCTTGGATACCGATAAATCTCTACGTTTGGATGAAGATTATTAGAGTGAAAGATGATGGTAACATTTAGGTTTGGTCCCTAAATTTCACCTTCTATATTTTTTTTTGTTTTTCAGAATCTTTCTTGTCCATCCTGCTTCCATTGCCTCCATGCTCCATATGCTTCTTATAAAGAACAGGAGAACCCAGGTAAGGTGCACTTTGGACAGTGGATCAATCGAGTAGGAGTGAGTTATGGTGAAAAATGGCCTTTACTGAGAAGTGGTTGTGCATTCAGTGTGTCTGGCTACTTGATACACTGCCTATATAGTAATAATGAACGAGTTATTAGTATAGTCTAACCATCCAAGCAACTCCGGAAGTGGGATGGGTACTCACTTTGGGCACTTGTAACAATCAAAGGTAGTTACTAGCTCTAAACCAATATCTTTAATAGTGTTAATTTTTAGCAATGACTCTTAGTATGATTAGACCCACGTAACACTCTCACATGATTTTGGAATAAGTCTAGCTCTTAATTAAGAGCTAGGTTTTCTCTCTTTTCTATTAAAATATAAAAAAATGTTTAGAGCTATCTCAAAAGTCAAGCTGCCCTTAGTACTATGGATGTTAATAATACTTTTTTTCCCAAATAAGTAAGAGAACTACTACGTATTTTTTTTAATTATTAAACTATGATCAAAGGACGTACACAACGCGTCTGGCGAGCGAACGCTAGATCAGCAGTCAGCCCAAGAGGGTCGGTGCGAATACTCAGGCGCTAATACAGCGCTAAGAGACCTGCTACACAGGCGCTGAAGTACCAACAAGTCCGTGAGCTCCCGCTCTGGCCCATTGCTCTGCCTCGTGTCTGATCGGCTGCGCCTTTGTTTGCCGTCTGTCGTGGCTCCTCTGAAACAGCGGGCATTCCGCTTCTTCCACACTTGCCAAGATACGAGAGCAAACAAATATGTCCATTCCACGGCGATGCTGTCCTGACCAAGGCCCTCTCTACCGTTTCCATCATTAGCACACAAAATCAGTGGCCGATCTAGAAAAATAGGTTAGGAGGGGCTTCTTTAATTATCTTTCATCTCCAGTCTCTCCTTTTTTTAAGCTTCCATGAATACTAATTCGTAGGAGGGGCTCCATGCTCTGAATAGTGGTAGCAGGGGCTCGAGCCCACTCTGCCCCGGTGCTAGATCCGCCCTTGCACAAAATGACAACCCATTGCCATTGGCAAAGGCTAGTTGAACGCGCTCTCTCCCAGACTTCTCTCGTCTAGCTGCAGCTGATGACTAGATGGCGATCGTTTCTGCTCTGCGTCTTGGTTACACAGATGGTAAAGGGCTCTGGCTTCAAGTCCATGGCGTTCCCGTCGGTCTGCAGTCCAAAAAGCCTTCGGCAAAAGGCGAGCCAAAGGAAAATCTTACTTAACCCGTAGAACAAAACTAAATCAATGTGCACAAAGCGAAGATTGTTCGTCTAATTACCTAATTCAACAGCGCATCAAATTGCAACGAAGAATGTGTGCCAGAGCTCTCAATGACTCCAAAACTACTTCTCTCTTGTGTTCCACGGGCAAAAAAAGAGAGGACCAAATCAAACTATCAAAGTATTCACAGGAGCAAACCTAGGAATCTTTTGAACGAAGTTGCTGTCGACATAGAGGTTAGAATTAGCCAGCTGTAATATATCTTTAGCCCGATAAAGAAGAAATTCCGTGCCGAGATTCCACTGCCACCGCGGCATCGGCAACCCAACCGCATGCCTTCCGATACCGTGACGGCCGGCCGGCGGCTGTCAGTGTCAGCTGGTCGGGTGCACGACGGTCGCATCCTCGCTGATCCTCTGCAGCGGCGTGGCCCCGCGCCTCTTGACAGGCGGCGCACTGCTGGCAGCGTCCTCCTTGTTCCCGCCGCGGCGCGCCGGGCCTGCATGGCGCGCACGAGGTCCCACAGGTCCTCCTCGGAGTGCCGGCTGCCGACGCCGAAGACCCTTGACGTCGGCCGGCCCACGCCGGCCCTCCTGGGGCTCGCCGCCGCGAGCAGCCTGTCGAGGCCCCTGAGCCCGCGGACGTACAGGTCTCGGGCGCCGCGCTCGGCTTGCGGCCGCGGCTCGCCCATGCCCACGCGCACGCACACGCACGGGCGGCGGCAGAGAGAAGGTTAGATGGATATGGCACGATGACCCATCGGAGCTTCAATTCGAATCGTCGACGACGGGTTGTAGGCGTTGCTCTGGATTGCACGTATAGTTTATATCACCGTGAGAGCTGAGGATACTGAAATGAAGGTGTGGATGCGCACGCAACGCAAGTGGCGCGAATTGGGGCTTTGTCATCATCTTTGAAGTTTTTTTTAGACACGTACTGTATGCTTTTATAAGGACGACGTCTTTACAGTTGCGGTGTTGTATGGTTTAGTCAGTTAGTTTATGAACTTATAATGAAGCTGGAGGGAGGAATGTTCGGCGATCACAATCAGCTTGCATGATCGAGCAAGCAACACGGACAATGGGAGAGAAGAGAGTTATAATAGCAGCCTTGAGAGGGAGAAGACGGCGGGTGCACGGGACGTCGACAGCCAGGGATTGAACTAGTAGTAGTGTAGTATCTTTTTTTTAAAAAAAAAGAAGAAGAGAAGAGCAATCGATGACTTTTTGTACTTTGTGCCCCATTTCTCAATATTGATACGGAGGTTAGAGCTTTTGAGCGCTGTTTGTCCACGTCCATTTGCATTGAAAATCAAATTAAAATATATAGGCAGGCCAGGCAGTGACTCGTTTTCTTCCAAATTAATACATGTGGCTTTGGACCAGCGACCGGGGAAATTAGGATTACTGCAGGTTCACAAGCCACGTCCACGCGTTAAGCAAAGTAATGTACTTTGTGCTGGCTGTAGCTCGTCAATCTCTATGGTTAGTTAGTGGCCCAAGGAAAAGGAAAAGGAGCTGAGGTTGGCGTGGCTGACCTGGAGTTGGAGAGCCTGCACGCCGCTGCGTAGTCAGCGCTCAGCGCAGACGTCATTCTTCTGTTTAGGTGAAGGAGACTGAAAACGAGCGCGAGGTTAATTTCAGTGGATCGGATTGCAGTCCTGGACCCTCCCGCTGAATGTGAATGTAGTGTACTACCAGCGCCACTGCTCGTTTTTTTCTAAATGCTTTGCTTGCCGCTAGATCTGCTTTTTTTTTAAGAGTAAGGTAGGAAATTTATTAATTTATATCCTGAAGGATCATCATATAAGAGCATAGTCATTTCCTTAGAGTCTGTCTATCCAACGACCGTGCGTTTTATGTAGTTTCAACATATGAATTTTTTTTATCATAGAATTAAGATCCAACAGCCTCCAGCCTTCTTCCACCTCTAGCCTTCTTCTATCTCCAGACAATTACAAATCACAAGATCATAGATCCACAGATCATATGAAATAATTTTTTTTTATGGAAGGATAAATCACAAATCGTAGAGAAGGAGATACGAGCCGCATCCGTCATTGCACTGTGCCGCGCGAGATCATGGATCAAGTTCACTGCGCAGGACGGCGTGGCGACATGACTGCGTGAGGACAAGTTCACTGCACTGTGCCGTCACTGCACAGGACGGCGTGGCGACATGGATCACCTTGTACCCACCCGAGGCAGCTCTGACAGGACGGAGCCAGCGGAAAAAGAGAAGAAAAAATTTATGTGTTTTTTTTCTCTAAAATATATGTGTGTTGTGTAGCATTTCTGTTTCTTTAATGTTCTTGATGACACTTAGACAGTCCGAAGCTACTGTCATTTTCTTTATTCCACAGTCTTCAGCAAGGGCTAATGCCTCCACACATGCCATTGCTTCCAAGGTTTCAGGTTCAGTGATGTTTGGTAGCAATTGTTTGCTTGACTGAAGATCAGCGTTTGGGTTGAGTCAGGCAGGCCTAGTTGCTGGGCTCGGTCGGTAGTGCGTTGCGTTTGTACTGTTTGGCCTGGTAGCTTGAAGGTGGGCTTGGCCCGGTGCAATGGAATATACGTAAATCGTGGACTTGCCCACTAGCAGCTTTATGTACCAGTGCAGAGCCCACTAGCAGCTCCTCACAGTTCGTTCCTTTGGTTCCGTGTTTGAGTCGTTTTTTTTTGGTGGTGGTGGTAGGGGGGGGGGGGGGGGGGGGGGGGGGGGGGGGGGGGGGGGGGCGTGGTGAGGGGGGTGTTAAATGAAGAGTCGTTTTTCCTTACGAACTCACATTGTTCTTTCTCCAGTGGGTGCAAGTGTGTAACCAATGGCCACTCGTATATTACGGCGCAGATGTGTGCCGCACACGGCCAATTCCCTCGAGCCTACGGAAACACTGATGCCCAAGCATAAACGCCCTGACCTCTATTGCAGCGGTGCTGTCAAAGCACAGCAGTGCGGTTTTACTACTGATGTACAAAAATGTAGGGGGCCTGGAGGTAACATGGCAACAGCGGCAAGCACTGTATTGTTCTCTTCATAGTGGCGTCTAAATTCCATATGCATGCATGATATGGTACATCTAAATTCCATTATGCATAAGGACAATCTGAATTGTCATTACCAGCTAGTGATGAATCTTAGGTGCTGTTTGGTCGTAGGTAGGGTAATGCAAACGCAAAGGAATCAAGTTACGGTGGTACCTGTTGCACGAGAAGGTAAACCGGGATTTGTTTGGTTCAGTTATTTAATGCCTTGCAGCCGGGCGGGAAGCGATAACGTCATGTGATAACGTCGTAATCAGTTAACAGCCCGAAGCAACCAAACAAAAAGCAACGAGACCCATTACCGTTGTTAACTAATTATGAGCCATGAAGGCCGACCCAAACAGCACGTTAACGAGACTTCGTCAACCTACTCCAACAGGTTGTTCGGCTGATGGTTTTTGCGGTTGATAAACCGGTTGATGCTGTTTTATTATAAGAAAAAAAACACTGCCAGACTGATAAGTACAAACGAATAGGTCCTGTTCAAGCGAATAGGCCCTGCAACAAGTCAGGACCTGCATTCTAAGGGATGCAATGAAATTCATCTTCCTAAGCAAGCATCCTCAAACACATTCTATTTCAATTTTCTCAAGTTAAATGGATGTCAAAGTGTCAAGTGGCAGATCTATACCTAGTTCAATTTGTAAGTTAAAAGGTAGTATTAAGGTATCTTGATGCTTCTCCTTTTAATGAAACACACGTCAACGGACATGTTCTCGAAAAAAAAGGTATCTTGATGCTCCTAACCTTCCTCTCTTGGACTTGGTTAAATCCTTGAACCATCTCTTGAACGTGCAAACCTTGATACTTACAAATACTTCTCTAAGAACGGTGCCAATACATACATTGGCCTACCAAGATGTGTCAACTTTCACAAGCATCCTACCTCTTTAGGGAAGTTAAGTGATCTCCTCTTCCTAAACTTAACAATTTTCCATGAATTGCATACACTGTTGGAATAATCCTTTGACGATTTGCATTGTTTCAGTTTTTAAACATATCGGGTTTCTACTCTACTCTCTTCCAGATTTGTGTTCTCAACTTTATAAACGACACGTAATGTTGGAACGCTTCTAAGTCGCGCGCTTTGCTGAATTTTTCAGTCTTGTGTATTTGAACATGACAAACTGTTCTAGAGCCGTTGCCTGAATCTTTATGCTAGCTCATGATGTTTAATCTCTCTTTGCCAGGGCTTCAAATCCAAGTACTATTTTAGAGTACTGTTCATGTAATCTTTTTCTCTCTCTCTCTCCCTAAACTAGAAGCCGGTGAAACCTTTTTTGGTTTTTTTTAATGGGGCTTAAGCTTTTCTACTCCTGTTTTGATGACCATTTGTGATTTTGTCCTCGTTTTTTTAACTTTGTGATTTTACCCCTGCTATTTTTAAACGAAGGAAGAGTTTGCCCCTGGTATGTTAAGTGCCTCTAACGATGTTAACTTTTGGACAAAAGAATAACTTTGCCCATGCGTTTTACCCCTGTTTTATTATGTTATTTGTGTTTTTACCCCTAGTTTCCAATAGCCAGTTGACATTTTTTATACAGAATTTTTAGAAAAATTCGACAGCATTTCAGCTGACAATCCGCATAAACACAATTTAATATCACACAACTAGTATATATAAACCAGATCCATGCAACATGTCACCATAGTATCACAATAGAAGCCAACATACAGGTCCAAATGACATGTCAAACACTAACATATAGATCTAAAAGACATGTCAAACAAAAGTAGGAGCTACTAGTGAGTTCTCTAGGTAACTAGTAGTGAGCTACATATCAAGCATCGAAACCTAACAAAGTAGCAAGCCTCCCAGAAGTTGTTGCTCTTCTGCTCCTTCCTTACTAGTGAGTTCCCCTTCCTAAAGCACTTGCACTTTATATAAAAAAGAGAAGAATTATGTTAGTAAAGTTACTAAAATATGTAGTAAAGAGAAGCAATGTTGGCTTATCTTACATTGTCTCATTGTTGGCCTCTGTTGACCCTCTTGTATTCCTCTTCCCCTTCCCCTTCCCCTTCCCCCTTCCCCTTCCTCTTCCTCTTCCAGCTGCAGTACCACTTGCACTTGCACTAGCACTAGCACTTGCACTTGCACTTAATGTTTGTTAGAAAAAAATGTTAGTACAAGTAAATATGAATAATTGGAATAAATAAATGGAATTGAGCAGCAATGCATGTATGACTCACATTGGGTCATTGTTTCCTTGTCCTAATCCATCTTGTGGTGTTGACTGTCTCCTCTTTTGACTAGCTGTAGGACCTCCTTGATAAGTCTTGGCTGTATGTCCTAGTTCATTGCATTCAGAACACATCTTTCTTTTCTTAGTAGTGGCAACTTCATCATGTGGCTTGATCCTAGATTTTCTTGGCCTCCCAGGTTTCCTTCTCATTTTGGGTTTCTTGATTTTATAGCCTAAATCAACATGAGGCCATTGATCTTTGGATGTTATTGGATTGAATTTACTTGCATATGCCTTTCGAAACCTATCAATAGAGAAGTATTTATGGACAAATTCATCCATATGTACCTCCCTACTTATCTTTGCAATGAAAGCCAAAGCATGACTACATGGTTTTCCAGTCACTTGCCAAGCCCGACAGCTACAAGTCTTTTCATCCAAGTTCACTACATGCCTGAATCTATTCACAATTACTTCAGCTTTGTAGGCCCACATATTATAACCTCATGGTCTTTGATACTCTTTGTTTTAGCATTCAAATTACTGATAATAGCTGGGATTATAATGCCTGACATATTAGTACCAATCTTGGACCTCGAAACAAACTTCTCAATGATCATTTGTCTAATATGGTCAAACATTTCTACAATCTGAAAGTCCTTAGTTTTTTACATCCAACTATTAAAAGATTCGGAGAGGTTGTTATTGATGTAATCTACCTTGTTATCTTCATCGAATTTGCTTCTACTCCACACATATGGATGGTTTCTGTCCAACCATTCAATAGCTTTAGGATCCTTCTCCTCTATTTTGCCCAGTAAGTAGTTAACTTCAAAATTGTGAAGCTCTTGGCAGCACACCACATATTCTTGCCATAAAGATCGCCGCTATAACTTTTCTTCATGTTCTTCCACAAGTGCCGCATACATTCTCTATGCTCTACTCTAGGATACACATCTTCCACGGCATTTTCTATTCCCTTTCCAGCATCTGTGCTAAGGACCAAACATGTACAACATTGCACTATGTCAGAAAATATAACAAACTTGAAACCACTGAAAATAGAGTAAGAACTAGGGAATGTGGATACCTAGAGGTTGTACCAATAGCCTTCTTCACATTATTAACAAACCAAGTCCAACTTTCCTTAGACTCAGTCTTAATCACTCCATATGCCACTGGGAACAACCGGTTATGACCATCCACTGCAATAGTTGATGCCAACTGACCTTTCGATCTCCCTATCAAGTGTGTGGCATCCATTGCAATATATGGTCTACACCCTTCCAAGAAGCCATCTATGCATGGTTTAAGAGCAACAAAGAACCTCAAAAAGCACACATCACCATTGTGCTCTTCAATCTCTAGCTCCACAACACTACCAGGTACTGATCTCAGAAGTTCAACTTGATAAGTAGGTAACAACTCATAACTTTCATCCCATTTCCCATAAATCATGTCTAGTACTCTCAACTTTCCCCTATCAACTCTATCATATGGAACATCAACCGAGTATTTCTTCTTTAGTTTGTCTCTCAATGCAGCCGGTCCCATTTTAGGGTCTTCCATCAACAAATCCACCACTCTATCAGCCACCCATTTATTAGAGGCCATTGTCTGACCACACTTGTTGAATGAACCACATGTATGCTTTGGCCTACTTGTCTTAACCTGCATAAAAAATGTACAAAAACAAGTCATCAGAAAAAGGTGAACATGCAACAATATGAACCAAATAAAAGGTGGTTCCAACAAAGTGAGTTAATACTTTGTACCCAGCGTATTTCTTGCTTGTAGATGCAAAAAAAGTTCACTTACAACCTTGATCAGCTCTCTTGCATATGGCCCTAAATCTTGTCATGTCTTTTTCACAATATTGAAAACATGATCATGCAAGATAGCATGATGTGTGACTGCTAACTTGCATTGATCCACATCTGGGAACACCACATTTACATCGATACATGGACCATCAGCATCATATGAAAACATGAGAAGATCATACTCATCTTCCTCATCAACAATTTCACCATCAGGATCAAACTCAGTGTTAGAGTCACCAAACCAATCATCATCATAGTCAGATGATGCAACTAAATCAGTGTAACACCCTCGGTGTTACACCGTAAATCATTTACTAAAACATGTCATGAGCATCATGTTTATGTGTTAATGCATGTAATAAAGAGTGTAGGTCAATTTCCGTAACTCAAAACGATCAATGGAAGTGTGAAATAAAAGTTAATTCCATAGTCATGTTATATCACTTAGGGTTTAAAACCAATTTTTATTAAGCAAAAATGCTATAGAACATGTATGTGACATTTAAATAAAGTTTTAAGTACAAACTTTGTAGATGACGATGAAATACCTACGGTCAAAAAATGATATCACTAGTTAACATTTCTAATAGCATGGAAATCGAATTTGACGCAAATCCAATTCAAGACTTAGTCGATTTCTTAAGTCCGAAAACAGATTGACAAAGCTATATTTGGTAACTTTTGTAGAGAAATTGGGTTAAGGAGTGGTGTGGTATTATAGTTTTTTTGTACCTTATTATATCCTTTAAGGCATAGCAAAGGTGGTTTGGGGATTGGATCGACGGTTTAGATTTTTCAAACACTTTAAAACTATGCACAACACGTTCTCGGCCTGTTTCCTCGCATGGGTGCGGTCACCACGTCTCTAGGACACGATGTCGTCGCCTCAGGTGCCCCTCGCGCGTGCACTCTTCCATGCTCGGTCGGCCACCGTGGGTAGGTTGGCCTAGCCGCATGCTGCTACCACGTGGGCATGGTGCCCTGGCCGCCGTGCCACCCTAAAGCGCGAGCGTCCCATCCCACTATCACGCTGCTGCTCTGCTGCTGCGCTACCGTCGTGTCGCTCCTGTACACATGCTGCATCGTGTTGCCCCTCCCTAGCCTGGTTGGGTGTCGTCCGCACATGGTCGTGCGCGCTGCCGTCGCTTTGCCATTTATGGCACTGCGGCTACATGGGCCACGTAGGTCGGGTGTGCACGCCCATCATCTTGCGCCAACGTGTGGGCCTCCTGGTCCTACCGCTCATGTCCCACCATGGCATGGATGAGCCGAGCTCACTGCCGCATCGTCCCTCTTTTTTCCTCTTTCCCCCTCTGTTTCTCTCTGTCACTGTTGTTGCCTTGCGCCCACAAGTGTGCCAGAGATTGGTCACCTCTATTCAATTCGTCTTGTCCGCACCTCCACCCTCACGTCTCCTCGTCGTCTGACCCCTCACCGTCTTGATAATGGCCCGGCTAGGCGCCAATTTGGCGTCTTCCCGCCGGTATGCCGTTAAGGCCACGCCGCGACCATGGACAGGACAGGCCTCCCATCTCTCCACCCGAGCCCAATTGCCCATGCCTATAGGTGTGCCTTGCCTTCCTCTTCGTTGTGCGTGCCTTGGTTTAGTCGCTACTAGCTCCACCCCGCCGCTGACTCGACCGCGCCGTCTTAGAGTGCCACCACATTCCACCACCCGCATGTGGCTAGCCTGGTTTAGGGCATCCCCAGCCAAACCATCACCATAGCCGCAACCTGGGTACGATAGTAATGCTATAGTGTTCGCTTGCTCTCCCCATGGTGGCTGAGGCTGGCCGGCTTGGTCACGCCACTATCGCGCCTGGCCACGCGCCGTGGTTGCCACTTTCATGAGCTCCGCTGCTCCTATAACCTAGGCTAGTGTAGGCACTAGGGTTGTAGATAAGGGTCGGCCCATTAGTGGAGCCAACGTGGGTCTCAGCTGGCCGGCGTGGCCATTCAATGCCATCGTCGCCGTGCCGCTGCACGCGTGGGTGGCTGGGGACCACACCGTTGTAAAGGAGGGTGTGTCCGAGTGTTTTGTTGTATAGTTGCTCTCTTTAGGAATAGTGACATGGACTACGGGTTAGTTTGTCCAGAGTTTAGGGGTGTTTTTTGCAAGATGGTCGACACGCGCGGGCTTCCCCGTCGTGGGCTGTTTGCGCGCGTGGGCCGCATCTACAGGTCACGCGCGCTGTGCGCATGTGGGCCACGCCGCTCGTTAGTGGGCCGCACGAGTTGAATTCGTTTTTCATTTTTCTAGAAAATAGGAATAGTTTTATATTTTACATTCTAAGTTGAACTTTGGAAATTAATATCAATTCATATAAGTATCCAAAATTTGTGAAATAAATTCTGTTGAGTTCCTTAAAATGTTGTCTATCTGATAGTATGGTTAGTTTATACATGTATATGTTGATGCTAAGGTCTATTAAATCATTTAAAAGTGTTTAATGTTATTTAGATTAATAATTGTAGGAATTTTTATGGCAATTTGGTAATAGCTTTGGCCATGAAATTTTTATAGTAGGTTTGTTAGATTATTATGTAATCACTGTAATTTTTGTAGCCTTAGAATATGTTGCGAAATATGGTAGCTAAGTACTCCTTGTTTTAGTATATGTATTAAATTAGTAATAAAAATAAGGATGCCTTTAGTTGCTATGATAATGCTTGAAAGGTTTCATACCTGTTGAGTGGAATAATAGGTAACTTAGCGTCTTAGTCATTAGAGTTAGCTTAGTAGATTGGTAGATGTATTTTTATTTTAAGAGTTGTTGTTGTCGTATTACTAAGTGTTGCATCATCATTTCATGCATGTAGATAACGAGTTAGTAGAATTCATAACTGCAGGTGAGCAGGACTACGACGAGATAATCGAGGAGTATGAGGAGGAGATCTTCGCCTAGAAAGGAGCCTCAGAGCCACCAGCTGCTGACTTTGCTGACACCCCACCTACCCAAGGCAAGCCCCGGTGCATAACCCTTATTTTAAATGATCACTGGATATAGTAACCCATATATATAGATAGATAGAGAGAGAGAGAGACATACTGTTCTGTAGCTGGCCACAGAATAAGTTATTCTGTGGCCACTTTGAGTTACGATAATTACTATACTAATTTATGAGATTATGGTAACTCCCTCATTAGTGATTTACTATAGCATTATGGTAAGTATCATCTTGAATTATAGTAACCCATGTATCGTAAATGTGTATTGTCATTATCGTAAATTAATACAAACATTATCGTAAATCAAGGTAGCCATAGAATAAGTTATTCTGTGGCCAGGTGTAGAATAGCCTTACCGTATATATATGTGTGTGTTATGTGCATTTACGTTACAGGCATTTTATGTAAACTACATGCATAGATATACCTACCTATAAGTCCTACTAACATAGGTCGAGTAGCTGCTATGCTTAGGATTTTTGGTAGCATGAGTGACCTGTCGTTACTCACAATAGGTGATTATTATTATCACTCTTATGATAAAATGGTGAAAGGAAAAATGGAGACCGGGCAGGGATATGGTACGGTTATTGGTGGGTGTAAGGGGTTGTGTCCCACGACCAACGGGGCATAGCTTGGTTACACTGTTTTCCCTATTCGTGTCGGTTAAGGACTGACCATTGCCTTGGATTCTAGTCAGGTCACAGACTTATTATCCTGAACACATACTTATTTATGGGAGTAGGGAAGGCTCGTTGCTCTCTTGTCATGGATTCCGGCTCTTTCCAGACCGACTGATTAGAGGTGGGGATGGTGGAGGTCTAAGCACCACACTGAGTCCAGGACTCAGGGGTGGGGGCTTGGAGTCCAAGTTTGGATGGGGACCTAGACCCCTTGATAGGAGAGTGATGGGTTGGTCCTGCTTGTGCCTGGGGTACAAACAGGGCATGTGTTCCGGGACACCAAGCTGGGCACATTGATTCATAAATCGCCAGGTTACCTGGTATGACTTGTCTACAATCTAGCACCATAGTAAGAACTGGAAGATAAAAGATGGTGAAATAGATCTGTTTGCTCAACTCTTGCTTAAAAGTAGAACATGTGCTTACCTAGAATGGTTAGATAATGAACTAATCATGATTGCTAATAAGAAACATACATAATGATTCAGTACTAGTATTGCTTTTCACAAAAAGGAAACCCGACAACACATAAAGCTTATCATATCCTTTGGAGTCGGGAAATTATTCCCACTAATCAGATAAGTCATACGAGTACATTATGTACTCAGTGTTTATTTACCCCTGTTGTAGGTGTAGCTTGATGAGTAGCTATTTTGTGGAGGATTCTTCTGGTGGGTATAGACAGATCCTTGTATTCTACCGTTAGATGTTTGTTTAATTCCATTGTTGAAAGCTCTAGTTTGGTTTTGGTGAATTGATGAAACCCTAAGTGCTAACCTAGTTTATCAAGTGATCATGAGATAGGTAGCACATTCCAAGTGGTGAAGCAAATAAAGATCATGACATGATGATGGCGGTGCTATGGTGATGATCAAGTACTTGGACTTGAAAAGAAGAAAGAGAAAAACAAAAGGCTCAAGGCAAAGGTATAAATGGTAGGAGCCATTTTGTTTTGGTGATCGAGACACTTAGTGAGTGTGATCACATTTAGGATTGATAGCCGTACTATTAAGAGGGGTGAAACTCGTATCGGAATACGGTTATCTAAGTGCCACTAGATGCTCTAACTCATTGCATATGCATTTAGGATCCAGTGGAGTGCTAACACCCTTGAAAATGTTTGAGAAAATATGCTAATACATGTGCACAAGGTGATACACTTGGTGGTTGGCACATTTGAGCAAGGGTTAGGAACTTCACCGATGGAGTGTCCGCCCGTAGAGTGCGGACAGTTCGACGGTGCCACCAGCGCCCTAAACTCAGGTGAACGTGGTCACTGTAAGTGATCGAACGCTGGTCTCTGAAGGACCGACATGTTTGATCAGTAGCAGCAGAAGAAGCACAGCGTCGGTCGTCGACCAGACGTTGGCTGGCTGCATCCAGTCACACTGACATGGTCATGCACAGGGGATACGCCAAGTGACTGGATGCTGGATGAGTCCGGTCGAGCATGACCGGACGCGTCCGGTCATGAAAAGTCGTCTCTGGATGCTTACTAGAAACGACCGGACGCTGGGGTTCAGCGTCCAGTCACTTTGAGCTGTTGTGTCCGGTCGTCACTTGACAATTGAGATCGGGTGATCAACATTTGAAGAGAGGGGACACGTGGCACACATCGCATGACCGGACGCTGAGGTCCAGCGTTCGGTCAATATGACCGGAGCGTTTGGTCACCCCGTGTTGTGCCCAGTAAAGGGGTACGGCTCTATTACGTGAGGGCTTCTATTTAAGCCCCATGGCTAGCTCAAGCTCATTCTCTTGGCTATTTTGCATTGACATAGCAACCTTGTGAGCTTAGCCAAAGCCCTCCCACTCATCTCCATCATAGATTCAACATCTTTGTAAGATTGGGAGAGAATCCAAGTGCATTGCTTGAGTGTTTGCATCTAGAGGCACTTGGTGTTCGTGTTTCGCTGTGGGATTCGCTTGTTACTCTTGGTGGTTGCCGCCACCTAGATGGCTTGGAGTAGTGAGGATCATCAAGCGGAGGGTGGTGATTGTCTCCAGCTCCGATCGTGGTGATTGTGAGGGGTTCTTGACCTTTCCCCGATGGAGAGCCAAAAGGTACTCTAGTGAATTGCTCGTGGCTTATGTGATCTTCATCTTGTGTTGGTTGTGCGGCACCCTATTGAGGGTTTGGCATGTGATGCCAATTAGCGCGTGAACCTCCAAGTGAGTGAATCGCCACAACGAGGAGTAGCTTGCCGGCAGGCAAGTGAACCTCGGTAAAAAATCATTGTGTTTATTATTTGATTCTGAAGTGATTTGTCTTCATTGGTATTCCTTCTTGTGATTGTTTGGCTCCTTCCTCAACACGGTGGTATAACCTTCTTGCTCACTCTCTTTACTTTACCGCAAACTAGTTGTCAAGCTCTTTAGTGTAGCTAGTTGTGAGAGCTTATTAGTTTGGTTCGTGTGGCTCTTTAGTTAGCCTTTGAGAGCACACTAACTTAGTGTAGTGTCATAGCTATTGTGTGGATAGAAACTATATAAACTAAAATTATGGTAGGTGGCTTGCTTTTTAGTAGGCTAGCGCAACACTTGCTTCACCTCATAATTGTCTAACCGGTTTGTTAAGTGTTGTTGTAGAAATTTTAATAGGCTATTCACCCCCCCTCTAGCCATTAGGACCTTTCAAGTGGTATCAGAGCCAAGGTCATCGTGATTTGAGGATTAACAACCTTCGGTGTAAAAATGGCTCAAATCAACAACACCAAGAAGCCTCCAATTTGATGGCACAAATTATCCGTATTGGAAATCAAAGATGACCACACATATCAAGTCAATCAATAGAATGGTGTGGAAGGTGTTAGAAACCAAAATAGAGATTGGTGATCCGGTGAATCCCACCGTGGCCAAAGAAGTGCTTCTCCAAAACAATGACATTCCTCTAAGTGCCATTCATGATGCAATTGATGAGAGAACATTTGAGCAAATCAAGAATATTAAGATGGCTCATGAGGCTTAGAAGAAGTTGGAAGAATCATTTGAGGGCACTCAAGCCGTGAAGGGTGCAAAGGCATACATTCTCAAAGAGAAGTTTGCAAGCTTCAAGATGAAGGAGGATGAGAGTGTGCCAGAGATGTTTCATAGGCTTCAAGTGCTTGTCAATGATCTCAAAACACTTGGAGAAGAGGTGAAGGACAAGGACTTGTCCCACAAGTTTTTGAGATGCTTACCTTCAAGATTTGGCACATTGGTCACTATTCTAGTGAGGAGCAGTTTGGACACCATGACACCAAACCAAGTGTTGGGAGATATAATGACTGATGATACATATAGAGATGATGATAAGAAGAAAGAAATGGAGAAGAAGGATGAGAAGAAGAAGAGCGTGGTATTCAAGGCCACATCATCCAAGGGCAAGGCAAAGCAAGATACATCAAGTGAAGATGATGGCTCATGGGATGATGATGATGATGATGAGAAGATGGCTCTCTTTGGCAAGAAATTTGGCAAGTTCATGATGAAGAAAGGGTACTGTGCTAGAAAAAGAAATCTTCATCCAAGAACAAGGAAGTGTCAAGAAGGTGCTTCAAATATGGCAGCAAAGATTATCTTGTTGCTCAATGCCCATACAATAGCGACAATGATAACGACAACAAGAACAAGAAGAAGGACAAGAAGGAAAAGAAAGAGAAGAAGGACAATATGACCTTCAAGAAGAAGAAGGGTGGTTCATATGTGGTCACTTGGGATAGTGATGCTTCCTCAAGTGATGATGATGATAGTGATGATAACAAGACCACCAACAAGAAGGCACTTGCAAGCATTGCTATTAATGAGAAGCCTTCTCTTTTCGACACTCCATCATGCTTCATGGCTAAGGCCACTAAGGTATAAAATTGTGATGATGGAAGTGATGAGGAACTTGATAATGAAACTGATAGTGATAGTGATGATGATAAACCTACTAAAGATGAATTATTTGAATCAAGTATGGGAATTAGTAGAGAGACCAAAGGAACACAATGTGATTGGAACCAAATGGGTCTTTAGAAACAAGCAAGATCAAGATGGCATAGTGGTAAGGAACAAAGCAAGATTGGTGGCACAAGGCTATACACAAGTTGAAGGTCTTGACTTTGGAGAAACATATGTCCTAGTTGCTAGATTAGAAGCAATTAGAATCTTGCTAGCTTATGCTTGTGCCCACAATATCAAGCTCTATCAAATGGATGTTAAGAGTGTATTTCTCAATGGTTACATAAATGAAGAAGTATATGTTGAGCAACCTCCCGGTTTTGAAGATGACAAGAAGCCCGACCATATGTACAAGTTGAAGAAGGCATTGTATGGTTTGAAGCAAGCACCTAGAGCATGGTATGAGAGATTGAGGAACTTCCTACTCTCTAAAGGGTTCATGATGGGCAAGGTTGACACTACTCTTTTCATCAAGAAGATTGGAAAAGATTTATTTGTGTTGCAAATCTATGTTGATGATATCATATTTAGATCAACCAATTAAGACTTTTGTGATGAATCTGGAAAGATGATGGCTAATGAGTTTGAGATGTCCATGATTAGAGAGTTAAGTTACTTTCTTGGTCTTCAAATCAAGCAATTGAAGAATGGTACATTTGTGAGTCAAGGCAAGTATATCAAGGATATGATCAAGAAGTTTAGCATGAGTGATAGTAAAGCCATTAGAACACCAATTGGAACAAATGGCAACTTGGATAGCGATGCAAGTGGTAATATGGTGGATCAAAAATTGTATCGCTCTATGATTGAAAGCCTACTCTATGTGACCGCATCAAGGCTAGATGTCATGTTTAGTGTATGCATGCGTGCAAGATTTCAAGCCTCACCAAGAGAAAGTCATTTGAAGGCTACAAAGAGAATATTGATGTACTTAAAGCATACACAAAATATTAATTTGTGGTATCCCAAAGGAGCAAAGTTTGAGCTAGTTAGTTACTCTGACTCAGATTATGCGGGATGCAAGGTTGAAAGGAAGAGCACCTCGGGCACATGTCAATTGTAGGGAAGATCACTTATTTCATGGTCATCAAAGAAGTCAAATAGTGTTGTATTATCAACCACCGAAGCCGAATACATATCCGTCGGTAGTTGTTATGCACAAATACTTTGGATGAAGGCCACTTTGAGTGACTTTGAAATCAAGTTCAAGAAAGTGCCATTGTTATATGATAATGAGAGTACAATCAAGTTAACCAATAATCTGGTTCAACATGCAAGAACAAAGCGCATTGATGTCTGCCACCATTTCATAAGAGATCACCAACAAAATGGGGACATTTGCATTGAGAGTGTAAGCACCAAAGATCAACTTGCCGATATATTCACCAAGCTATTGGATGAGAAAAGGTTTTGCAAGCTAAGGAATGAGTTGAACATATTGGATTTCTAAAATATGTGTTGATACCCCCCCCCACTTATATGGCATGCCTCTCCTTTGAGCAATCTAAGGTAAAAGTTGATTGGCATGGCATACATCCTTGCTAAGGACATAATTAGTGCATCTAGTCATCTCTCAATTTTAATAGGCTCATTCATGAAAATCAAATGAATTTAATGTTTGTATGGTACCACTATTGCTTCTATGCTTGACTTGATCTAGTGGTAGCATATGACATGTTTATGGGCTTGTAAACCTAGTGTTTGATCTAGAAAATGAGCTATAAGTGTTTAACTCAATATAGTACAAGATAACCCTTATTTAGAGGTGTGGAGAAGCTTGTCCTTGTATCAAATCGAGTTAAATATCTTTGGTAAATGATCTAGATTGGACCAAATTTGGGAAAATGATCCTCACCCCATTGATTGACATTGTTAATCTTAACCTATCTATAATTTAAGCCTTTGTGGTCATTGATGACAAAGGAGGAGAAATAGTGCATAAAGATAGTGAAAAGACAACACAAAGGGGAGAGAAATAAAGATACAAGTGATAGGGGGAGAACTCGACGTAAGGGGAGGAATATGACAAAGGAAAGGGATCAATTAAAATTTTGAGCACACAAGTAGGGGGAGCAAGCTCATGAACTTGTATGGTGCATTTGAATGTGTATTTCATATGTTTGCTTACATGGCACAAGTTTTAAATTTCAATATTCATGCTTATGTGGTGTATGCTAGTTATTGGTTTGAGTGATGAAATGAAAATCTAGCATGCATAGGTTATCTAGTGATTTCATTTCCAAGTGTTTCCATATGGTATCAAGCTAACCATGGTGCTAAGGATGGTATAACAGTGCACTCCAATTGGTATCATGCTTCAAAGGTCCATCTTTTATACCTTAGCATCATTTGGTAGATATTGTCTCCTATATTTCCTATCTAAGCATATGTGCAAGCTACAATCCAAACTCTTAGCACATATGTAGGGGGAGCAATTGCTACCATTTGGGGTTCATGAAACTTGTCCATATCCTTTTACACATGGTAAATATGCTTGGTCAAGCAACATAGATTCAATTGAATTTCAATTCATATCTTTATGAAAGGGTTGTCATCAATTATCAAAAAGGGAGAGATTGAAAGCTTTAGTTTGGTTTTGGTGAATTGATGAAACCCTAAGTGCTAACCTAGTTTATCAAGTAATCATGAGATAGGTAGCACATTCCAAGTGGTGAAGCAAATAAAGATCATTCCAAGTGGTAGCACATTCCAAGTGGTAGCACATTTATGTTTGATAGCCGTACTATTAAGAGGGGTGAAACTCGTATCGAAATGTGGTTGTCAAAGTGCCACTAGATGCTCTAACTCATTGCATATGCATTTAGGATCTAGTGGAATGCTAACACCCTTGAAAATATTTGTGAAAATATACTAACACATGTGCACAAGGTTCAACAATGGTAGCATATGCACTGCCATCATCATGTCATGATCACTTAATAAACTAGGTTAGCACTTGGAATGTCATGATCTTCATTTGCTCCACCACTTGGAATGTGCTAGCTATCTCATGATCACTTAATAAACTAGGTTAGCACTTAGGGTTTTATCAATTCACCAAAACCAAACTAGAGCTTTCAATCTCCCTCTTTTTGGTAATTGATGACAACCCTTTCACAAAGATATAAATTGAAATTCAATTGAATCCATGTTGCTTGCCTAAGCATATTTACCATGTGTAAAAGGATATGGACAAGTTTTATGAACCTCAAATGATAGCAATTGCTCCCCCTACATATGTGCTAAGAGTTTGGATTGTAGCTTGCACATATGCTTAGATAGGAAATATAGGAGACAATGTCTACCAAATGATGTTAAGATATAAGAGATGTACCTTTGAAGCGTGATACCAATTGGAGTGCACCGTTATACCATCTTTAGCACCATGGTTAGCTTGATACCACTTGGAAACACTTGGAAATGAAATCACTAGATAACCTATGCATGCTAGAATTTCATTTCATCATTCAAACCTACAACTAGCATACACCACACAAGCATGAATATTGAAATTTAAAACTTGTGCCATGCAAGCAAACATATGAAATGCACATTCAAATGCACCATACAAGTTCATCAGCTTGCTCCCCGTACTTGTGTGCTCAAAATTTTAATTAATCCCTTTCATTTGTCATATTTCTCCCCTTATGTCAAGTTCTCTCCCTATCACTTGTATCTTTATTTCTCTCCCCTTTGTGTTATCTTTTCACTATCTTTGTGCACTATTTCTCCCCCTTTGTCATCAATGACCACAAAGGTTCAAAATGTAGATATGTTGAGATTATCAATGTCAATCAATGGGGTGAGGATCATTTTCCCAAATTTGGTCCAATCTAGATCATTTGCCAAAGATATTTGACTCGGTTTGATCCAAGAACAAGCTTCTTCACACCTCCAAATAAGGGTTATCTTGTACCATGTTGAGTTAAACACTTAGAGCTCATTTTCTAGAACAAATACTAGGTTTACAAGCCCACAAACATGTCATATGCTACCACTAGATTAAAATAAGCATAGAAGAAATAGTGGTGCCATATAATCATCAAATTCATTTGTTTTTTATGAATGAGCCTATTTAATGTGAGAGATGACTAGATGCGCTAAACATGTCCTTAGCAAGGATGTATGCCATTCCAATCAACTTTTACCTTGGATTGCTCGAAGGAGAGGCATGTCATATAAATGGGGGTGCATCAACACATATTTGAGAAATCCAATATGGTCAACTCATTCTTTAGCTTGCAAAACATTTTCTCATCCAAAGGCTTGGTGAATATATCAGCAAGTTAATCTTCGGTGCCTACACTCTCAATGCAAATATCCCCTTTTGTTGGTGATCTTTTATGAAATGGTGGCGGACGTCAATATGCTTTGTTCTTGCATGTTGAACCGGATTGTTGGTCAACTTGATTGCACTTTCATTGTCACATAGCAATGGCACTTTCTTGAACTTGATTCTAAAATCACTCAAAGTGGCCTTCATCCAAAGTATTTGTGCACAACAACTACCGGCGGATATGTATTCGGCTTCGGTGGTTGATAATGCAACACTATTTGGCTTCTTTGATGACTATGAAACAAGTGATCTTCCCACAATTGACATGTGCCCGAGGTGCTCTTCCTTTCAACCTTGCATCCCGCATAATCCGAGTCAGAGTAACCAACTAGCTCAAACTTTGCTCCTTTGGGATACCACAAACCAACATTTTGTGTATGCGTCAAGTACCTTAATATTCTCTTAGTAGCCTTCAAATGACTTTCTCTTGGTGAGGCTTGAAATCTTGCACACATGCATACACTAAACATGACATCCAGCCTTGATATAGTCATATAGAGTAGGCTTTCAATCATAGACCGATACAATTTTTGATCCACCATATTTCCACTTGCATCACTATCTAAGTTGCCATTTGTTCTCATTGGTGTGCTAATGGCTTTACTATCATTCATGCCAAACTTCTTGATCATGTCCTTGATATACTTGCCTTGACTCACAAATGTACCATTCTTCAATTGCTTGATTTGAAGACCAAGGAAGTAACTCAACTCGCCAATCATGGATATCTCAAACTCATTAGCCATCATCTTTCTAAACTCATCACAAAAGTCTTGATTGGTTGATCCAAATATGATATCATCAACATAGATTTGCAGCACAAATAAGTCTTTGCCAATCTTCTTGATGAAAAGAGTGATGTCAACATTATCCATCATAAACCCTTTAGAGAGTAGGAAGTCCCTCAATCTCTCATGTCATGCTCTAGGTGCTTGCTTCAAGCCATACAATGCCTTCTTCAACTTGAGCACATGGTCGGGCTTCTTATCATCTTCAAAACTGGGAGGTTGCTCAACATATACTTCTTCATTGATGTAACCATTGAGAAATGCACTCTTAACATCCATTTAATAGAGCTTGATGTTGTGGGCACAAGCATAGGCTAGCAAGATTCTAATAGCTTCCAATCTAGCAACCGAGGCATATGTTTTTCTAAAGTCAAGACCTTCAACTTATGTATAGCCTTATGCTATCAATCTTGCTTTGTTTCTTACTACTATCCCATCTTGATCTTGCTTGTTTCTAAAGGCTCATTTGGTTCCAATCACATTGTGTCCTTTTGGTCTCTCTACTAATTCTCATACTTGATTTCTTGTGAAGTTATTCAATTCTTCATGCATAGCATTCACCCAATCAACATCCTTCAATGCTTCATCTATCTTCTTTGATTCAATGGATGACACAAATGAGAAATGCTCACAAAATAAAGCCAATCTTGATCTAGTTTGCACACCTCTTGAAATATCACCAATAATAGTGTCTAATGGATGATCCCTTGCAATATTTGTTGGTTGGAGCATTGGAACTTGATTGCTTGTATTTACTTGACCATTAGGTTGAGATGATATACTAGCCACTTGATCTTGTTCATTATCATGAGAGCCACTTGTACTAGCTTGAGTTGTATCATATTGCACATTTGAGTTAGAGAGCACTTGTACTTGATCATCTTCATCATCATTCACTTGCCTAGGCCTCAATTCACCACCATCTATGTTCTTCATGGCATTTAAAAGTTAAATGCCTCTAACATCTTCCAAGTTCTCATTCTCTACTTGTGAACTCTTGGTTTCATCAAATTTAACATCATAAACTTCCTCAAGAGTACCACTATCCAAATTCCAAACTCTATATGCTTTGCTTATAGTGGAATAACCAAGTAGGAATCCTTCATCACATTTCTTGTCAAACTTGCCCAATCTAGTGCCTTTCTTCAAGATATAGCATTTGCAACCAAAGACCCGAAAATATGCAATGTTGGGCTTTCTACCATTCAAGAGCTCATATGGTGTCTTCTCTTTCAATGGGTGACAATAGAGGCGGTTGCTACAATATCAAGTCATGTTGATAGCTTCGGCCCAAAAAGATTGACTCACATTGTACTCACCAAGCATAGACCTTGCCAAATCAATGAGTGTTCTATTCTTTCTCTCAATAAGGTCATTTGATTATGGAGTGTACTTGACCGAGAATTGATGTATAATTCCAAATTTATCACACAACTCATCAATTTTAGTGTTCTTGAACTCACTACCATTGTCACTTCTAACTCTCTTGATAGTTGTTTCAAACTCATTGTGACTGCCCTTGATAAATGATTTGAATGTTGCAAACACATCACTTTTGTCCACTAGAAAAAATACCCATGTATATCTAGTGTAATCATTCACTATCACAAAGCCATATTTATTATCACCAATGCTAGTGTATTGTGTTGGTCCAAACGTCCATATGCAATAACCCAAATGCTTTACTAGTGCTCATCATGCTTTTCTTAGGATGGGTGTTTCTAACTTGTTTTCTGGCTTGACAATAGCTACAAAGCTTATCCTTTTCAAACACAACATCTTTCAAGCCTCTAACAAAGTCATGCTTAACCAATCTATTCAATTGTTTTATTCCAACATGACCAAGCCTTCTATGCCATAACCAACTCATGCTAGACTTAGTGAACAAGCATGTAGATAATCTAGCTTCACTAGCATTGAAATCAACCAAGTATAGATTCTCATATCTAAAGCCTTTGAAGATCAAGTTAAGGTCATCTACACTTATGATCTCTACATCATCTACCCCAAATATGCATTTGAATCCAAGATCACACAATTGAGCCACGGATAGCAAGTTAAAGTTCAAGCTCTCTACTAGCAACACATTAGAAATGCTCATATTATTGGATATTACAATCTTACCAAGCCCTTTGACTTTGCCTTTGCCATTATCACCAAATGTGATACTATCATAAACATCATTGCCATTGGTATTAATTGAGTTGAACATTCTTGCATCACCAGTCATGTGTTGAGTGCACCCACTATCAAGAACCCAATACCTTCCTCCGGCTTTGTAATTGACCTACAAAAGAAGATCAATTCTTTTTAGGTACCCAAACTTGTTTGGGTTCTTGAAAGTTAGTTACTAAGCTCTTTGGTACCCAAATGACTTTCTTCTTTGAGCCCATCCATGGTTTACCAATGAATTTAGCCTTTACACCATTTGCACCCTCAGTAAGCACATAGAAAGAATTAATTTTAATGGAGGATACATTAGTATTTTTACTCTTGTTTTGTACTCATGCTCTTTATGACCAACTTACTTGTAACTAGTGCAAAACTAACCATTGTTCTTCACAAAACTAGTCTTGTGAGGAGCAAAGACCGCCTTGCCTTTCTTGGGGATATAGCCCAATCCCTTTTTGTAGAGAGAAGCTCTTTGACTACCCAAGCACATAAGCAAGCGGTCATCACCACCATAGGCCTTAGCTAAGGTGTGAGTGAGCTTATTGACCTCCTTCTTGAGGTTCTCATTCTCAACCATTAGTGAGGCATCACAAGTGAAATCATCACTACTAGATAAGGTGGAAGTAGAAGTACTACAAGAAGGGTTAGTGGGAGCAACAATGATAGGCATAGATAATGATTCATTAATTATATCACAAGTTAAGTCTACATTGCAAGTTTCAACATGTTTTTTTTATTTTGCTCATTAAGCAAAGAGGAATGAGTTTTTTCAAGCTTCTTATGAGCCTTGCTAATTTTCTCATGGGCTTCCTCTAGCCTCTCATGAGTTGCTTGGAGCTCATTAAGGGCTTGCTTAAGGGCTTTTACCTCTTTATTTAAGCTCTTGCATTCCTGTTAGTGCGGGACCCATGGGATACCCCGCAAGGAAGGGAGAAGACCTAGTCTAATTGGGATTCTTCCCCTGTAATCTTAGTAGCAGTATTACTCTGTAATCCTACTAGAAACTCTCATTGTAAACTGACTAGGACTCTAGCCTCCTGACTATATAAAGGAGGGCAGGGCTCCTTAGATAGGAGAGGACAACAATTGTACAACACGACACTTGATAATCAATCCAACACAAAGGCTAACGCCGACTAGACGTAGGACTCTTACTTGATTATTAATCGAGGGTTCGAACCAGGATAAATCGAATGTCTCTTGCGTTAACCATCGAGTTCTACATACGCCAAAGACTTCCTCCAACTACCGCCATATACATCCTGGTACAATGCTGCTGCGGGATTAGCCTATCTCTAATCCCTATCACAAGACTTCCTCCAGCTACAACAAGACACACAGGAACTACAAAACACGCTTGGGGGCTGCTCTACTTCACAAACTACCATGTTCATGACCATGAATGTTTCAACAGAATGTTTGATGGATGAAAACAAGCACTCCGAGGGGGTATTTATAGATCAAAGGAGCGGTGCACATGGACCAAGAGCACCAGCGAAACAAGCCTAACAAAGGACATAGTGAAAAAGACAGAATTCAATGAAAGAGGACTCAGGCATGAAGGAACAGTAATTGAAGACAAGCATATGCGAAAGAATATACCAACACAGTACAACCCATGAACAAAAGGCATTTACACTCAACCACCATCATACAACTACATCTGACAACAGCAGACTAACAAAGAACATGCCAAGGCTCTGCATCTGAGTTCATCCTGAACAAAACAACCCGAATACAAAAGGAGAGGTATACAGTCTTTTTGAAAAATTCAGATTCAAGAACCTCCAACTTTTTGTTCCAAATAGCAAGAGGCTCGGGGGCTACACTCAGTGAGTGCCTTTTTTCAAAAAAAAGCGCACGTCACTCAGAAGACTTCTTCAAGACAACAAATTTCAAACAACATAAGATTCAAGACCCTCCAGCTCCTTGTTCCAAATAGCAAGAGGCTCGGGGGCTACACTCAGTGAGTGTACTTTTTAAAAAAAAACGCACATCACCAAGAAGACTTCTTCAAGACAAAGCTACTTCAAGGACTCCTGACAAAAAGAAGCCGGGTCGAGCTATATCCGAGTTCTTTCCGACAAATAACCCGGGTATGTGCTCGGGAGCCTTTCAACAAAGAATCAGGACGATTTCAAGAAAAGACCCTTAAGCTCCTTGTACCAAATAGCCAGAGGCTCGGGGGCTACATCCAAATAGGGGTACTTTTTTCTTTAAAAAGATACACAACCACGCAAAGATCTCACGAAGCCCTACACGGTTTCACTCAAGAAAGCACTCGAACAACGCTTGTTCCTACTCAACGAGGCTTGAAGGAATAATACAAGGCTTCCAGAACTCAACCATGAAGTGCCCGGGGGTTTATCGGTGTGGGACCCATGGGATACCCCACAAGGAAGGGAGAAGACCTAGTCTAATTGGGATTCTTCCCCTATAATCTTAGTAACAGTATTACTCTGTAATCCTACTAGGAACTCTCATTGTAAACCGACTAGGACTCTAGCCTCCTGACTATATAAAGAAGAGCAGGGCTCCTTAGATAGGAGAGGACAACAATTGTACAACACGACACTTGATAATCAATCCAACGCAAAGGCTAACGCCAACTGGACGTAGAACTATTACTCGATCATTGATAGAGGGTCCGAACCAGGATAAATCGACTATCTCTTGCATTAACCGTCGAGTTCTGCATACGCCAAAGTCCGAACATACTGCCCCGGGCACCCCCATGGCAGGCTATCGGTGGTCAAACATCGACAATTCCCTTCTCTTAATGTCAAAGTGTTCTTTAGCATCTTCTAGCATGTCAAATAATTCATCTTTAGTAGGTTCATCATCATCACTATCACTATCATTTTCATTTTCATTTTCGTTATCATGTTCTTCATCACTTCCATCATCACAAATTTGTACCTTAGTGGCCTTAGCCATGAAGCATGATGGAGTGTCAAAGAGAGAAGGCTTCTCATTGATTGCAATGCTTGTAAGTGCCTTCTTCTTGGTGGTCTTGTCATCATCACTATCATCATCATCACTTGAGGAAGCATCACTATCCTAAGTGACCACATATGAACCACCCTTCTTCTTCTTGAAGGTCATCTTGTCCTTTTTCTTTTTCTTTTCCTTCTTGTCCTTCTTCTTGTTCTTCTTATTGTCATCATCATTATTGCTATTGTATGGGCATTGAGCAACAAGATAATCTTTGCTTCCACATTTGAAGCACCTTCTTGACTCTTCCTTGTTCTTGGATGAAGATTTCTTTCTTCTAGCACGATACCCTTTCTTCATCATGAACTTGCCAAATTTCTAGACAAAGAGAGCCATCTTCTTATCATCATCATCATCATCCCATGAGCCATCATCTTCACTTGATGTATCTTGTTTTGCTTTGCCCTTGGATGATGAGGCCTTGAATGCCACGCTCTTCTTCTTCTCATCTTTCTTCTCCTTCATTTCTTCCTTCTCATCATCATCTCTATATATATCATCGATCATTATATCTCCCAACACTTGGTTTGGTGTCATGGTGTCCAAACCGCTCCTCACTAGAATAATGATCAATGTGCCAAATCTTGAAGGTAAGTATCTCAAGAACTTATGAGAGAAGTCCTTGTCCTTCACCTCCTCTCCAAGTGCTTTGAGATCATTGACAAACACTTGAAACCTATGGAACATCTCCGGCACACTCTCATCCTCCTTCATCTTGAAGCTTGCAAACTTTTATTTGAGAATGTATGCCTTTGCACCCTTCACAGCTTGAGTGCCCTCAAATAATTCTTCCAACTTCTTCCAAGCCTCATGAGCCATCTCAATATTCTTGATTTGCTCAAATGTTCTCTCATCAATTGCATCATGAATGACACTTAGAACAATATCATTGTTTTAGAGAAGCACTTCTTCGGCCGTGGTGGGATTCACCGGATCACCAATCTCAATTTTGGTTTCTACCACCTTCCATACTTTTCTATTGATTGACTTGATATGTGTGGTCATCTTTGATTTTCAATACGGATAATTTATGCCATCAAATTAGGGTGGCTTCTTGGTGTTGTTGATTTGAGCTATTTTTATACCGAAGGTTGTTAAGTCTCAAATCACGATGACCTCAGCTCTGATACCACTTGAAAGGTCCTAATGGCTAGAGGGGGGTGAATAGCCTATTAAAAATTTCTACAACAACACTTAATAAACCGGATAGACAATTATAAGACGAAGCAAGTGTTGCGCTAGCCTACTAAAAAGTAAGCCACCTACCATAATTCTAGTTTATATAGTTTCTATCCATACAATAGCTAAGACACTACACTAAGTTAGGGTGCTCTCAAAAGCTAACTAAAGAGCCACACTAACCAAACTAACAAGCTCTCATAACTAGCTACACTAAAGAGCTTGACAACTAGTTTGCGGTAAAGTAAAGAGAGTGAGCAAGAATGTTGTACCATCATGTCGAGGAAGGAGCTAATCAATCACAAGAATGAATACCAATGAAGACCAATCACCTCAAAATTAAATGATGAACACAATGATTTTTTACCGAGGTTCACTTGCTTGCCAGCAAGCTACTCCTCGTTGTGGTGATTCACTCACTTGGAGATTCACGCGCTAATTGGCTTTACATGCCAAACCCTCAATAGGGTGCCGCACAACCAACACAAGATGAGGATCACACAAGCCATGAGCAATCCACTAGAGTACCTTTTGGCTCTCCACCGAGGAAAGGTCAAGAACCCCTCATAATCATCACGATCGGAGCCAGAGACAATCACCACCCTTCGCTCAACGATCCTCGCTGCTCCAAGCCATCTAGGTGACGGCAACCACCAAGAGTAACAAGCAAATCCTGTAGTGAAACACGAACACTAAGTGCCTTTAGATGCAAATACTCAAGTAATGCACTTGGATTCTCTCCCAATCTCACAAAGATGATGAATCAATGATGGAGATGAGTGGGAGGGCTTTTGCTAAGCTCACAGGTTGCTATGTCAATGTAAGTGGACAAGAGGATGAGCTTGAGTCGGCCATGGGGCTTAAATAGAAGCCCCCACGAAATAGAGCCGTTGTACCCCTTCACTGGGCACAACACGGGGTGACCGGACGCTCCGGTCATATCGACCGGACGCTGGCCCTTAGCGTTCGGTCACGTAATACACGCCATGTGTCCCCTCTCTTTGAATACTGTTCACCCAATCTCAACGGTCAATAGTCGATCGGACGCTACGGCATAAGTGATCGGACGCTGAGCCTCCAGTGTCCGGTCGTTTCTAGTAAGGTTCTAGAAACGAATTTCTTCGATCGGACGCGTCCGATCATGCTTGACCGGACACAGCCAGCGTCTGGTCACACGGTGACTTTCTTCTGCGCTGTCCGACAACACGACATGACGTAGCCTTCCAGCGTCCGGTCGCTGAGCGACCTAGCATCCAGTCAGTTGATCGACGCCAGCGTCCACGCTGCTACAACTGACCGGATGCGCCGGTCCCTCTAAGACTAGCGTTCGGTCACCTTATGACCAGCGAGACTAACTCCTTTTCACCTCTAACTTCTTCACCCTTGCTCAAATGTGCCAACCACCAAGTGTATCACCTTGTGCACATGTGTTAGCATATTTTCATAAATATTTTCAAGGGTGTTAGCATTCCACTAGATCCTAAATGCATATGCAATGAGTTAGAGCATCTAGTGACACTTTGACAACCGCATTTCGATACAAGTTTTGCCCCTCTTAATAGTACGGCTATCAAACCTAAATGTGATCACACTCTCTAAGTGTCTTGATCACCAAAACAAAATAGCTCCTACCATTTATACCTTTGCCTTGAGCCTTTTATTTTTCTCTTTCTTCTTTTCAAGTCCAAGCACTTGATCATCACCATGGCATCATCATCATCGTGTCATAATCTTCATTTGCTTCACCACTTGGAATGTGCTACCTATCTTATGATCACTTGATAAACTAGGTTAGCACTTAGGGTTTCATTAATTCACCAAAACCAAACTAGAACTTTCAGGTAGGCGGCTTGCTTTTTAGTAGGCTAACGTAACACTTGCTTCGCCTCATAATTGTCTAACCGGTTTGTTAAGTATTGTTGTAGAAATTTTAAATAGGCTATTCACCCCCCTTCTAGCCATTAGGACCTTTTAGTTGTTTAATTTCTGCACTCTAAACTTGGTACTGTAATAATATATTTCTAAGAACTCTGGTAGTATGAAATGGACTAAGTATTGTAAACTCGTTCTCATTATTGGATCCTGGAGGAAAACGTGGATTATTTAAGTTCTCCCTTAGGGTGTGCTCGACGGAACCTGTCCGATGTGGCTGGCTTTCGGGGTGCTTAGTGTCTGGCGGAAGACGAGCGCCTCTAGAAGCGTGTGTCTGGCGGAAGACGAATGCCTTTAGAAGCGTGCTATTTTAGATGATTCTGCCACAATTAGTGTCGTAGCTGATATCACTTAGTACCTCTGCATCACCCTCAGAAGCACTTTTTTGTGGCAGCTGTCTTTTTTTTGTGGATATTGTCTTTTTTTGGATGGGGCTATGACCATAGTATTTGTGGCTCTCTCACTAACATTTGTGGCTCTCTCACAAGCATTTGTGGCTGTAGCATTTGTGCCTTCCTCAATTAGGAGCACACCAGCCCTCATAGGAAGGTGAAACCTTCTCTTTGTTGGAGAAAATTGCAGTGGCCCCTCAAAATCATTTATCTGAGCATTGATGCATACTAATCCATTCTCTACGTTGATTAGAAACCACTCTAACAGATTTTCATTAGATTTTATTTCCACAGAATCATTCTCTAAATCTCGCCACAAGGTAATGTACTGCTTAGAACCCCACAAGCAGTGCTCAGCAATGAAATCAACTAGTTGCAGCAGCCCAAAGCTATTTGTGTGAACAGCCTTGGTTAGCAAAGTTCTACCTTGCCACCATGTTTTTGGACCACTATCTGGCAAACTGAAAAATGAACGCACTCTAAGAAGAAGTTCCAATTTACTGTGATTTATCCTACAAATCATAGCAGGGAATAAACAAGTTAACACATCTACAAATTGCTGCTATTTTTTACTGCATTAAACCACACATCTCAGAAATCAAAGAAAATACCTAGGCTCTTCCATGGTGGTTGCCTCTTCCTAGTGACGGGGCTCTTCCATGGTGGCTGCCTCTTCCTGGGGGCGGGGGGCAGGGCAACGGGCGAGTCCCCAAGCCGCGTCGCCGAGGGCGCGAACTGATTGGGTCGGGCGGTCGGCCGCAGGCCGTTGCCAGCCAGTAGCCGCGCCGTCGGGGGCAGAGTGCCAAATGGAGGAGGAGACAAGCTGGGGGTGGGGAGCATGACAGAGGGAGGAGGGGCGCCGCCGCCTGGAACCCTAACACGATGCCTGGACACGAGCGCTTGCAAGTCGCGCGACTTCGTTCCGTTCGGGAAGGATGTGACGGAGAACGAGTGAGAAAGGAGATAGACTAAAGGGTATAAGTGTCTTGTCGCATGGGGGCCTTTTCTTTTCCTTTTTTTGCCATTTAATCCAACAATTTTAGAAAGTGTTACATAGTAGGGGCAAATGGGAGCTTCGTTTAAATAAATCAAGGGTAAAATCACAAAGTTCAAAAAGAAGGGGCAAAATCACCATTAGACTATGGAGTAGGGGCAGAAACACCAAAATCCCTTTTTTTATTGGTGTCATTACAATTCTTGTGGATTAAAAAAATACCATTACTATTTACCTATTCAGAGACGAGCCATTATAATTCTTTAATTCTCTGAAAAATACTATTATGTACGCTTCAGACGCGGTTGAACCCATTTGCATACCACTGTATTCCGTATTGCCTAGAATGCCCCTTTGTCCTCCACTCTCTCTCTATCAATGACACATAGGCCCCACAGGTAATCTTCCTCCTTCCCACGCGTAGGCCCCATGGTCAGCAGCAAGAGCGCCACTAGTCGAGGTGGTGGGCTAGGAAGGCGAAGGTGAGGCATGCAGGGTCAAGAAAGATACGAGATGGGAGCGGAGATGGTCAAGGCAGAAGAACAGTTTGTGGTCATGCGCAGCCCTGGAACACGTCCCGTCGCGCATTAACGCGCTCCTTTTTACATCTCCTAACACAGGCATCCAAACATTCAACGCCTGCATCCCACCCTAAGCTGGGCCACATTCGGCAACCAACACGCCCCTTGTCTAGGGCCTATTTTGATTTCCTCCTGTAAACTTTACAGCTATAGAGATTTTAGAGCACTGTTATTAAGCTTTGAGATATAAAGCTCTAATATAATATGGGCTAAAGTTTAAAGCTAGCTTTATACACCTAAGATCCTTGTAAAATTTAGAGATCCAAACACGCCCTACGAAGCGAGGACCGGCCAAACGCGACTTTATTATATATATATATATATATATATATATATATATATAAAATAAAACTTTAAATGTGTGTCATTTCACTGTGCCTTTTACTGTTTATCCGGCGGCTCCAGGCTCATATCACTGTAGGTCAGGTACCAGATGAACAGTATCGGGTCCGCGATGAACAGTGCACACCCATTGCATCTTTTTCCCCACTTTTTTTTTCCCCACCCTCCTTCCCACGGCGTGGGCACCCACGCTAGTTGCATTGGTAATTTGGCATTGGCATCTCTTGTGAGTCGTTGTGAATGGGCACCGCTGGCCTGAAGCGTTGACGAAACGACGCGCTTAGGCTCGCAGCAGCGTCAGCGTGGACCGTGGAGTGTTAAAAAGTACTCGTGAGACAGGCGAAATGCATGGCACCTGAACGGACAGGCCTAAAGCCCTGAACCGTTCGATGGCGCGCCTGCGGCGGCGCTGACCGGAGCCAGGCGAACGGACGTTTTCGGCGCACGCGGCCTGCGGCGGAAGCGCACCATCGGCAGCTGAATTTGCCGTTGCCGGTGCTGGTGGCCGTGGTCGCCTGGGCCCGTTGACGCAGCAGTGGATTGGCGTGGGCGCGATCCGACGGTAGGAACGAACAAACAAACGAGTGTCTTTTTCTATAATATGGAAGTACAGTGTACAGTAGTGATTTCCACACGAGGAAGGAATGCAGGGTGCAGACTAAAATATCCACGTCCATGCTGATAGTACGTCGCAGCACCGTAAGGAGCAGTTGCGTCACCGGCCGGGTGTCTTGACAGCTCCCGGCACAAAAAAAAATTCCTGCCCTCTCATGGCATGGGCTCCCAGATTCTAGAACATCTTTGCTTCTTGGAAGGTTCTCTTCGATGCACTTGAAAGAAAAGAAAAAAACTGAGAGTGAATTAGAAGCTGCTTTGAGTCGGGGAAGCCTAGCACTGTCATCACGGTGCTCTCACTCTCATCAGCTGCTTTGAGTGGCGGACACGTCGTCGCGGTTAGTCCAGCCGGCCCCGTCCCGTCGCGTTCGGCGGTCCGCTTCCACTTCCACGCCACGTTGACCACCGTCCCCACGTGTTCCATTGCACCCAGCCGCCTCTCCCTCTCCCTCTCTCAAAGCAGACTAGTCTCGCTGAGTGACCTCAACGAGCCCCGTCCCCGCACGCGGCGAGCTAGTGTGAAATGAATAACCTCCCCCCGCCTATTTATACAGCGCGGACTGGGCTCTCGGCATCGGCAAGGAAGGGAGCGCAGAGTTTCTAGAGCATGGACCACGGCGACAGGAGGAGCGGCGCGGCGGCCAGGCCCTGGCGCGGCGCCGGCGTCGCGGAGGGGGGCGGCGGCCCGCTGCCGCCCAAGGTGTACCGCGTGGAGCCCAGGGACTTCCGGGAGCTCGTGCAGAGGCTCACGGGCGCCGGCACGCCCGCCGCCGCCGCCGCCGCCGCGCCGGGGCCGGCACACCAGAGGGCGACGCTGACGCCGGCGGCCATGGTCGCGGACAGCAGGCGCGCCCAGGCCGCGGCGGCCGTGCCCGTGCCAGGGGCAGAGCAGTTCGACTACGCGTCCTGGTTCTCCGCGTCGCTGCTCAGCCCGGCGGCGTACGGCGCGCCAGGCTTCGGCGGCGGCCACCAGCAGCACCAGGGGAGCAGTGGGCCTCTGCTTTAGGGTAGGGCCGTCGGTAGAAACAGTGTCGTCGTCCCTGTATAGCTTCGTCGCTTGTTCGTGCTCCTCTGGCTCGTTTTGCGTTGCGTTTTGGGCACGACTACACAACCTTCTTGTACCGCGAATGAAATTCGACCAAGAAGTTATACGGCTATTGTTTACTTCTTGTATTTTCTGATAGAAAGACAAATAAATTTGTTTTTATCCTCTTCTTTGTTGCTTCTGTCGTGCATCTACCATCCTGATGGTGGCAACATACATATAGGCTCTCCTTCACATCTTGGTAGCGCATGTAATCGTTGGATGAATGTTTGCTCCAGCGTTTGCCAAGCATTCGTCGATTGCGGTTAGGAGCCCGTCCTATAGGTTATAGTTCAGCATACGAGAATTATGCTTAGTATAATAAAGTATCTAAACAAAATCTACTGTTGCGTTAATTCATTTCATATTTTACCGAACGACCTGCATCCGAGGAAAAAATTAATCACTTGGCGTTTAGTTATGTGCCATCTGCTCTCTTTTTTATTTTGTTTGTAATCGAGCTACAAAATTCGAGGCAATTAGAGTTGCGTTTAGTTTGAAAACAAGATAGGATGGTTGGTCAAGATTACGGGTATGCCACCGCTTGGCCTTGGTATTTGGTTCACAGAATAGAGTCATTTTATTTTTCTGTTTAGTTGAGTGGATTGAATATTTGTCTGTTTGGTTGAATGGATTGAGAGGGTCGAACGACTTTGTATGTTTACACCATTAACATAGGCATTCCGATCATCTTTGACCAAGGTAGGGGCGAGTAGGCCAGAGGTCATTCGGTGAGGCTGGAACCGATGGCCATGAGCCCTCACGGGCACAGTACACAAGCAGGGGCGAAGCTACACTATTGATAGGGGATGCAAATTCACCTCTCCAAAAATGTAAAAACAGTAGATTTGGTTCAATTTTCATTATATATGCACCTCCTCTAATCTATTCTAGTTTTGCACTGTAGACAAGTGAGTGAGGGTAGAACCGAAGTCAAGCCAGTGTCTACGCTGAAATTGCCGGGGGCGAGGAGGGAGCCATGATCTAGGGCTTGGGGCGAGCCAACGACTACGAGCGGGGCAGAGCAAGCAAAAGGCAGAGCAGAGTAGGTGAGCCGTCACGGAAGAGCACAACGTGAAATAGGGGAGGAGGAGTCCGGCTTTTTTCTAGGATGAGCTCTTCCCTAGATTCTACTCGTAGGATGAGCTTTCCCTAGATTCCAGTTATTTCATGTGGGATGGCATCCCTAACACTGATTGTCTTCCAACCAAACTGTCGGTGTTTCAGACCGGGGGTCCTCAACCAACCAGTGAATTTGTTCTGCGTGCTCCCTATTTCGGATGGTGATGCAAAGAGACACAAGGTTTATACTGGTTCAGGCAATCGAAGCCCTACGTCCAGTCTGAGAGGTCGATCTTGTATTTCTTGCACCGAAGCGCTCGTAGTAGGGGGTTACAAGCTAAGGGAGAGAGGGAACCAGTCCCAGGTCTCGGCAGGGTGTCGTGTGGGCCGTCTGAGACGTTCCTCTCAAGCGGCTGGAATGTGTGCGTTACGAGGTGTTCTTCGTCGTCCCCCCCTAAGTGGCCCAAGTCTTCTCCTTTTATAGTTGAAGGGAGGATAAGGACAGTACATGTATTACTATGCGGCGTCGTGCCAATAGGGGTGGCACGTCCGAGCCCTGTGGCCTGTTCCTGTGGCGGCGTGGTCGTAGGAGTGGTCCGTCCTTTGAGTACTGGGGCGGCGTGGTTGTCCCATCAGATCCTGTGCGTCGTGGGAGCCCCGGGAATGCCTCGGAGTAGACGCGGCGGTGAACGTGCAAGCCACTATGGACGGACTGTGCGTGAGGCCGAGACTTGGTCGGTGCCGAGGCTTGCACTGCAGTGGGGGGGGTCTTAGAAGGCACGAACCCCAAGATCACCGAGGCCTTGGTGTACAGTGCCGAGGCCTTGAGCGAGCGGCTGATCGTGGGTACAGCGTTAGGACACAGTGGCCGGTAATCCCCGTCGTACCCTGTCCCAGCCGGTATGGCACTGATCGTGGACACAGTGTTAGGACACAGTGGCCGGTAATCCCCGCCGTGCCCTGTCTCGGCCGGTATGGCGCTGATGCGACCTCAGGTCGCGTTGGCCATTCTGTGGCGTTGAGCCACCGTCCGGCTGAGATTGCGGGAGTGGTTGAAGTATTAATGAGACGTGACGCGCTGTCGGGAGGGTCGACCGAGGCGGGGGGCGATGGGCTACGGATGAGCCGGCCTCGAGTGACACGGAGAATGAGGCCTCGCGCGAGACGGAGATTAGGCTCCTTGCCAAGGCCTCGCGCGAGAGGCCTCACGCGATACGGAGAATGCACCTCGTAGGATAACGTGAAATAGGGGAGGAGGAGTCTGGCTTTTTTCTAGGATGAGCTCTTCCCTAGATTCTACTCGTAGGATGAGCTTTCCCTAGATTCCAGTTATTTCATGTGGGATGGCATCCCTAACACTGATTGTCTTCCAACCAAACTGTCGGTGTTTCGGACCGGGGGTCCTCAACCAACCAGTGAATTTGTTCTGCGTGCTCCCTATTTCGGATGGTGATGCAAAGAGACACAAGGTTTATACTGGTTCAGGCAATCGAAGCCCTACGTCTAGTCTGAGAGGTCGATCTTGTATTCCTTGCACCGAAGCGCTCGTAGTAGGGGGTTACAAGCTAAGAGAGAGAGGGAACCAGTCCCAGGTCTCGGCAGGGTGTCGTGTGGGCCGTCTGAGACGTTCCTCTCAAGCGGCTGGAATGTGTGCGTTACGAGGTGTTCTTCGTCGTCCCCCCCTAAGTGGCCCAAGTCCTCTCCTTTTATAGTTGAAGAGAGGACAAAGACAGTACATGTATTACTATGCGGCGTCGTGCCAATAGGGGTGGCACGTCCGAGCCCTGTGGCCTATTCCTGTGGCGGCATGGTCGTAGGAGTGGTCCATCCTTGGAGTACTGGGGCGGCGTGGTTGTCCCATCAGATCCTGTGCGTCGTTGGAGCCCCGGGAATGCCTCGGAGTGGACGCAGCAACGAACGTGCAAGCCACTGTGGACGGACTGTGCGCGAGGCCGAGACTTGGTCAGTGCCAAGGCTTGCACTGCGGTGGGGGGGTCTCAGAAGGCATGAACCCCAAGATCGCCGAGACCCTGGTGTACAGTGCCGAGGCCTTGAGCGGGCGACTAATCGTGGGTACAGCATTAGGATACAGTGGCCGGTAATCCCCGTCGTACCCTGTCCCAGCCGGTATGGCGCTGATCGTGGACACAGTGTTAGGACATAGTGGCCGGTAATCCCCGCCGTGCCCTGTCCCGGCCGGTATGGCGCTGATGCGACCTCGAGTTGCGTCGGCCATTCTGTGGCATTGAGCCACCGTCCGGCTGAGATTGCGGGAGTGGTTGAAGTATTAATGAGACGTGACGCGCTGTCGGGAGGGTCGACCGAGGCGGGGGGCGACAGGCTGTGGACAAGCCGGCCTCGAGCGACACGGAGAATGAGGCCTCGCGCGAGACAGAGATCAGGCTCCTTGCCGAGGCCTCGTGCGAGAGGCCTCGCACGATATGGAGAATGCACCTCCTGCCGAGACCTTCTGTGGAGAGCCTCGGGCGAGGCGGAGATGGCGTTCCCTGCCGAGGCCTTCCCTGGAGAGCCTCGGGTGAGGCGGAGACGGCGTTCCCTGCCGAGGCCTTCCCTGGAGAGCCTCGCACGAAGCAGAGTTTGCGTCAGGATGTCGAGACCTCCTGCTCGAGGCTCGAGGCGAGGAGGAGGAGGACCCAGTGGGCTCGGTCGTGGCGGGTGAGGGGCCTACAACTTACCTTCTAGTTTTTATTTTTTAGATGGGACTTAGCGACCCTTTCGATGTTTGCTTGGGGTAGCCCGTTCTAAGGTACCCGACAGTAGCCCCCGAGCCTCAGGGGGAGTGCGTGCACTCCCCCTGAGGGTTTGCCGAGGCTTGTTTTATACCTGCCCTGTAGGAATTGGGGTTTGTTTTTTGAGGTTCCGGTGGGTGCACGCGAGCGCACCCGCCGGGTGTAGCCCCCGAGCCCCTAGAGGAGTGGAGTTACTCCTCCAGGGGCTTTCTTCATTTTTGCGTCTGAACGAGTAGTTCTTATTGCATTTACCGAGCCCCCAAGCATAAGTTCGGGTTGCGGGGGTCTCGGCGAGGCTGTAGGAAAAAGCCCTCTAGCCTTCGCATGGAGCGAAGGGTTCGTCAAGGGTCCCCTGACTTTGGGTATGATCCTCATGCTTCCTTTCACTCAGAAGGAGGGGTGGAATGTGCCAGGCTACCCTCGATGGGCACGAGCGTGGACACTTTCGGTGAGCTGTTAGCGGGTAGTCCGAGTGGAGGCCCAAGCCCCGTTCGCTAGGGGACGGCTAGCTATCTAGAGACGCACTCCAAGAGTACTAGGGGGTTTCTCTAGTGGGTGCCGAGGCCGTTCGCTGGCCTCGATGGCTCAGTGCCTCCCTACGGTGGGATCCCATTTGGATACTTCCCCGCCGGTCTCGGACACGACTTAGGACGCCCTGAGCGACCGTTCGCTCAGGCCTGGGCCATTCGTAGGCTCGCCCCGATGTCGTCCCTAACTCTTTTGCCCTGGGGTGACTGTCGAAACCTCTTGGAGGCCCAGCCTTCGAACCCCTGGACCGTAACGGGCTCGGTGCCCTTTATCGTGTTTGTAGCGTGTCCTCTAGCGCGGTTTTGGACCATTTGTCTTTGTCTTGGGTGTCCTGGCCCTTTCATCTGACCTTCACATGTCCTTTTCGTATGGACAGAGGGTTTGTTTACCGAGCCCATTCTGGTCTCGGCAAGGTTGCAGGAAGAGTCCCTAGCCTCTACGTGAGAGGGCCGTCGGGAGTTCCCCTGGCTTTTTATACGCCCCTCGCGCGTGAGGGTTTATTTGCCGAGGCCCCTTTGGGCGCGAGCCCGGGTCGTGGGGTCTCGGCATATTTGCAGGAGGAGCCCCCTAGCCTCTGCATAGAGCGAGAAGGCCGTCAGAGGTTCCCCTGACTTTTTATGCGACCCTCGCGCTTCCTTTTCATTTGGAAGGAGGGGTGGAATGTGCCTCGCTACCCTCGATGGGCACGAGTGGTGGCACTTCCGGTGAGCTGTTATCGGGTAGTCCGAGTGGAGGCCTGAACCCCGTTCGTTAGGGGATGGCTAGCGGTCTAGAGACACACTCCAAGAGTACCAGAGGATTTCTCTAGTGGGTGCCGAGGTCGTTCGCTGGGCCTCGGTGGCTCGGTGCCTCCCTACGGTGGGATCCCATTCGAATACTTTCCTGCTGGTCTCAGACACGACTTTGGGCGTCCCAAGCGTTTCGCTTGCTTGGGCCTCGGCCCCATATAGGCTCGCCCGTAGTCGCCCCTGACTCTGTTATCCTAGGGCGGCTGTTGAAACCCTTTGGGGTCCAGCCTTCGAACCCCTGGATCGTAATAGGCTCAGAGCCTGGTTCCTTCCTACGAAAGGAACAGGCCGTGGGGAATATCTTCCCTATTGGCTTGGCAATGGATGGCGCGCCTTTTGAGGCGGTTTCATGGGGAGGCGAACCAACGCCTGCTGCCATAGTGGCCGAGCATGATGTGATGGATGGGACGTAACTGTCCTCGCATTTAATGCAGGAGACGTGGGTGCGTGGGCCGACGAAATCGGCTCGTGGTTAACCGCGCCGGACGGGGGGAAAACCTCCCCGATTTCATCGCCCGTTCGTTTCGCCTCCTCCCAGCATAAATACCCGAGGAGTCTCGCCCCTTCTCGTCTTACCTTGCCTGCATTAGCACCGTCTCCATCGAGCCATCACCAGAGCAGCGGGTGCTGGGAAGAAGAGGAGAGAAGAGCGAGCCTAGGGAGAAAGCAAGAAAAAAGCGAGAGCATGGGAGGGAGAGAGAAAAACTCACCGCCGCACCCAATTCCTCCATCGCACCCATGGCCAGCAACGTCGTCATTGTCGAGGTGGACCCTTGGGATCCGTCGGACGTCACCGAGGAGATGCTCCAGTCGCTTGTCAATGGTGGACTCCTCCGCCTAGTGACAAACCCTAGTAGGCCGGAGTGGATTGCTCCGTACGACGAGCCGGAGCCGAGGCCCCATGACGGCTACGTTGTGAGCTTCGTCTCCTTCCATGAGCACGGCCTCGGTGTCCCAGCGGACTGGTTCATGCGGGCGCTCCCACACTACTACGGTGTGGAGCTCCACAATTTTAATCCCAACTCCATCGCTCAGGCGGCTATCTTCGTTGCCATCTGTGAGGGGTATTTAGGGATCGCTCCTCATTGGGAGTTGTGGCTCCACCTATTCCGGGCGGGGCATACTACCAAGCCGACGGGCACGTTGGGTAAGAGGAAGGCATCGAGGGCCGAAGGCTGCACTCTCCAAGTGCGTCAGGACTGCCTGCACCTCTACATCCCGGCCCAACTCGCGTCCTCCAACCGCCGGTGGTACACGAGTTGGTTTTACCTCTACAACGACGACGGAGGACTTCCCCCCTACACTGGGCGGATTGTGGGGAGTTGCCCGGAGAAATGTAAGTGGGGTGTCCCGAAAGTTGACCAGCCAAAGCTGGAGCCGCTCCTGGAGGGGCTGGCGAGGCTATGGGGCCATGGCCTTACCATAGCTGTGGTCGTGGCCGCCTTCCACCACCGGAGGGTGCTACCGCTGATGGCTCGGCGGTGGCAGTTGTTCGAGATGAAGCCAGGTGAGCCCATTGAGGGCACCCGGATGTCCTCCTCCGCCCTCTCCGACGAGGAAATTCTCCGTCGAGTGGGGGAGACGGTATATGCAAAGTTGAGGGGCGGCAACTTGACCCCTTCACGATGCGACCATCGCGGGGGTTCCTTTCGCTGGTAAGTCGAGTGCCGCTGTAGCCTCTGAGCCTCCTCAATCTCCCCTTATCCCTTGTTTCCTTATGCGCGTTTGTTGTTCCTTCAGGGGATGAGGGACATGCGCTCCTCTCCACCACCCATTCCCGAGGATGCGGGGCGGCGGGCGATCAACCACGCTCACGCCGATGCGTAGAAGAAGCAAAAGGATGCTAAGGCGGTGAAGCGCACAAAGCACATCCTCGCGCGCGAGGAATTGGATAAGCACCGCCGTCAGCAACAGAAGGATGGTCTCCTGTTGGAGGAATCCCCGTCGACGTCGCTGTCGATGGAGGCCTCGGACGGGAACGACAAGGGCGAGGGAGGGCGAGGTCCCCTAGACCACCTTCCTGACATCGTGGAGGTGCCGCCCGGGGCATCGGCAAGCAGCCCGACACCCTCAGGAAGGGGAGGAGAAGCGGACCCAGGGCCAGCGGTTGCTCGCTCCAGGGCCAAGGCCGACATGCCCGAGGCACGGGTGTTAGGCAAACGCACCGTCAGCCCGGTAGGCTCGGTGGCCATGGTGGAGCAGGGGGCGGTGGAGGCGATGCCACTGCCCCTACAGAGGACCAAAGGGGCGCTGGGGTCCACTGAAGACCGACTGGCGCCGATGGATACGGAGGCAACGCCTCTGCCGCCGCCTCCGCCGCTACGGATGAGGTTTGCCATGGCGAAGCGGGGGCTGCCCCGTTCAAGGCAAGTGTATTCTTGGTAGGGTTATGGTGTCTTCTGTTTGCTTTTTTGGTCTCGCGCTGACCCTGTAGGTTAATTTTCTTTAGTCGGAAGCGGCCTACGGACGACCTCCCCTTGGCGCCCCTTAAGGCGCTTAAGGCGAGCCCCAGCTCCTCCGCCCACTGGGTGGTGGAGGCACAAGCCACCATCCAACGCGGCGCGGCGTCGGCAAGGGTCGATCCAAAGGGGCCGGCCGCCCAAGCTGGGGTTGTCGAGGCGGCCCCTACTCAGACAAGGGAGGGAGCGCTTCCGCCTCATGGGGGCGAGGCTCATGAGTCGGATGGGGCCATCGTGCCCTTTGTTGCCGAGACTCCTGGGGTCTCCAAGGCTGAGGCAATGGAGGCCATAGCGCCTACGACCGCCGAGACCGTAGTGGCTGCGGTTGGCGTCTCTGTGTCTGCCGAGGCCACGATGGCGGAGGCCGGAGCCCCTGAGACCGCCGAGGCTGTGATTGCAGAGGCCAGAGCCCCCAAGGTCACCATGGCTGTCGTGATGGCAGCGAGGCCATCTATGCAGGAGGCGGAGATGTAGGCGGCGGAGGCCTCGGTTGTGCCCTTGGTTCAGGGCCTGCCGTTGTTGCGGGAGAGCGCCCGGGAGGCGGAGGTCTATCCGATCTCCTCCGACGATACTTCCCGGGCGCGGGAGGTGGTCGACGTTGAGGAGACCGATGCCGTGGAGCAGCCATCGCCGCTCTTGGACGAGGGAAGCTCGGCCCTCGTGTGGGTGCGACCCGAGCCTCGCGGGTGGGATCACCCGCAGGTACTGTGGTGGAGCCGGGATGACCCTGAGGGGGAGCCTCTATTTGCCCTCAAGGACACGGCCGAGGTGGGTGCTGGAGCACCTTTGAGCAGTACCGCGAGCTGGCGGAGCAGTTGCTATGGATGGCGCTGTCTGTGGTGGCCGACAAACTGCCCGGAGTCGCCCAGGTTCATGTTTTCCTTTCTCGTGTGACGTTGTTCTTTTCTTGGTTTTGTCACAATCGACGACCTCTGTTCTGCCTCCTCAGAAGCTCGAGACCCGGTCCCTCAGGAAGTCGGTCTTTCTCCGGTAGGAGAGGGGAATCTGGGACCAGCTTCAGCGGTAGAGGGGCCTTCTTGCCGATGCTAACGAGCTTCTGTCGGTGCGAAGCGCGGAGGTGGAGGACCTCTGCTTCGCTGTGCCGACGTGAAGGTCGAGGCGGCCATAGCCCAGATGCAGCTCACCCCCTTGGCGGCGTCGGTCAAGGAGCTAGAGGAGGAGCTTACCCGCGCCGTCAACGATCGGGATGCCTTCAGGTCCTGGGCCAAAGAAGCGACAGCCTCGGGCAAGGCCCTCGCCGGGCAGCTGGGGGCAGAGGAGAGTGCACACCAGCTGACCAAAGGTGCTCTGAACGAGGCCCTTGCTGCGGTTGATGCCTCACAAATTGAGGCTATGGTTTTGAGGGGGACGGTCGAGGGTGAGTTCTAGTCCCCTTGTTTTGTTTCCTTCTCCTTATGTTCGCTCCCTAACTTCCTTGTATGACGTAGAGCTGGGGAGTGAAGCTTCCAGGGCGGTCGAGGCCTCTCGGGTCGAGGCCTAGCGGTTGAAGGAGAAGGCCGAGGCCTGTCAGGCCGAGACCCAATGCTGGGAGCAGAAGGTCAAGGGTGAGTTCCGTGGGCTTCTGTCCCTAACTTAGGTTGTTTTTTCTCTGGCTCGACCTCATTCCATTTTCCACGGTGCAGAGTCAGAGGCGGAATTCACTCGGGCCGCCGAGGCTTCCAGCGCGGTGTAGACAGTGCTTGATACTGAGATCAAGGAGCATGAGGTGCTGAAACGTGCCGCCCTTTCCGCCTACGAGGCCTTGGAGGTTGAGGGGGTTCAGTCAGGCAGCTCCCTTGGGAGCCGCTTGATTGCGCTGAGCAGCCAGATGCGCGAGCGGCTCCGAGGGGCGCTGCACATGGTTGTCAAGCGGGCATTGGCCGTCATCTCCTCTCACTACCTTGGCGTCGACCTCCCAGCCATCAGTGATGGCTATGTTCTGCCTGATGATGACGAGGAGGCCGACGTGGCGGTCACGAAGCTGATGGAAGCGGTGGAAGGCCCTGGCATGGCGCTGGCGACGCTCTTCGAAGAGGAGGTGGTCCCTCCCCTACCATCTGCCGGTGCTGAAGGCCCTGAGCCTTGATCTGGGCCTCGGGGGCTATGTAAAGATAGAATAGGGGTTATTTTTGTATCAAAATGTTTGTGGCCATCGAGGCCTTTATTTCCGAAGTATTTGTGTTTCTTAGTTGTTTTTCTTATGTTTCCGAGCCTTTGCCCTCTGCTGCTTCTGATCAGATTTTGTTTGCAAAATACCTCTTTGGGGCCTAAGCCATCCCTTGAGCAAGAGGTAGTGAGGGAGTGCCGTAGCCCGAGGGCGTAGGCCATCTCGCGACTCTACCGGCCTCTTGCTTAGGAAACAGACCTTGGTCTGAGGAGTCTTTACAAATGATTCGTCAGAGCCTGCTAGAGTCTTGGCGTAGGATTTTTTTGTGAAAAACAACCGAAGAATGGTGTGTGGGACCTAGGGGACACCTAGGGGGGTCCCCTACCTAGCCCCCGAGGGAGGCTTGGTTCTGCCGAGGCAGAACCGGGTCTCCCTTGCCGTGTTACTGTATTGCCGAGGCCTACTATGGGCTCGGGGGGTTTCTCGAAAAATTTAGACCAACTAAAGAACGCCATTTAATTGTATTTCGAGAAACAACATATACAATGCTTAGAAATTTAGGGATAAAAGCGACGTAGCTGTTCTATGTTCCAAGCGTTGGTGAAGACTTTGCCCTTCTCGTTGGCCAGCTTGTAGGTCCTGGGCTTCAGTACTTGGGCGATGATGTACGGTCCTTCCTATGGCGGGTCAGCTTGTGGTGACCCTTGTTGCTCTGTGCTAGCCTCAGCACTAGGTCGCCTACCTTTAGGTCTCGGCCTCGGACGCGTCGGGCCTGATAGCATCGTAGGCTCTACTGGTATTTGGCCGAGTATAGTAGCGCAACATCTCGGGCTTCCTCTAGTTGATCAAGGGCGTCCTCTCGGGTGGTGCGGTTACTTTGTTTGTTATAGGCTTGCAGCCTCAGGGAACCATATTCCAAGTTGGTGGGGAGGATGGCCTCGGCCCCATAGACTAGGAAGAAAGGCGTGAATCCCGTGGCTCAGCTTGGAGTGTTCCTCAGGCTCTAGATGACCGACGGGAGTTTGGTGAGCCATTTCTTGCCAAACTTTTTCAACCGGTTGTGAATCCTCGGCTTGAGGCCTTGTAGGATCATGCCGTTGGCATGCTCCACTTGGTTGTTGGTCCTTGGGTGTCCTATGGCCGACCAGGCCACACGGATGTGGTGGTCGTCGCAAAACGTCAGGAACTTTTTGCCGATGAACTGCGTCCTGTTGTTGGTGATGATGGTGTTGGGGACCCCAAACCTGTGGATAATGTTAGTGAAGAACAGCACCGCCTGCTCAGATTTGATTCGATTGATCGGACGAGCCTCGATCCATTTGGAGAACTTGTCGATTGATACCAGTAGATGGGTGTAGCCTTCGGGGGCCTTTTGCAGAGGCCCGACCATGTCGAGCCCCCACACGGCGAACGGCCATGTGATGGGGATGGTTTGCAGGGCCAGGGCCGGGAGATGTGTCTGCCGAGCGTAGTACTGGCATCCTTCGCAGGAGCGTACTAGCTTGGTAGCGTCGGCGACCGCCGTCGGCCAGTAGAACCCTTGGCCGAAAGCATTCCCTACGAGCGTCCAAGGCGCCGCATGGTGCCCGTAGGCGCCTGCGTGTAAGTCCCAAAGCAGGGCTTGGCCCACCTCGGCACTGATACAATGTTGGAGGACACCTGAGGGACTTCGCATGTACAATTCGTCATTGTAGAGGGCGTAGGTCTTGGCTCGGCGCGCGAGCCATTGCGCTTCGGTTCTGTCGTTAGGAAGCTCCCCCCGATCAAGCCAATCGAGGAACAGGACTCACCAATCCATGTCCTGATCAGTCTGCGGAGGCTCGGCGTTGACTTCCATGACCTCGGGCTCGGTCGAGGGGGTCTCGGCAGTAGAGGGGGCGTTGAGCTTTGCCATGGGTTCCACAGGTGGGCCCCCCTCTGTTGCCGAGGTGTAGCCGATGGAAGGTTTGTGGAGGTCTCTGGCGAAGACGTTCGGGGGGACCGGGGCCCGTGCCGAGGCCATCTTTGCCAGCTCATCGGTGGCCTCGTTGTACTTCCACGCGACGTGATTGAGTTTGAGACCGTCAAACATGCCTTCTAGGCGTCGTACCAACTTGCAGTAAGCCTCCATTTTGGGGTCGAGGCAGTTCGACTCCTTCATCACTTGATCTATGATGAGCCACGAGTCGCCTCGGACGTCGAGGCGCTGCGCCCCAAGTTCGATGGCGACTTGTAAGCCATTGAGGAGGGCCTCGTATTCGGCCACGTTGTTGGAGGCGGCGAAGTGGATCCGCACCATGTAGCGCATGTGTACTCCGAGGGGCGAAATGAAGAGCAGACCCATGCCTGCCCTGGTCTTCATCAGGGATCCATCGAAGTACAGGGTCCAGCACTCCGTCTAAATTTGAGCAGGTGGCAGTTGGGTATCTGTCCATTCAGCCACAAAGTCAGCCAAGACCTGAGACTTGATCACTTTTCGAGGCACAAAGGTCAAGGTTTCCCCCATAAGCTCGATAGCCCACTTGGCTATCCTGCCCGAGGCCTCCCGGTTGTGAACTATCTCGCCCAGGGGGAAGGATGATACCATAGTCACTGGGTGCGACTCGAAGTAGTGACACAGTTTGCACCGGGCTAGGACCACGGCGTAGACCAGCTTCTGGATATGGGGGTAGTGTGCTTTGGTCTCAGAGAGCACCTCGCTGATGAAATAAATAGGTCGTTGGGTGGGCAGAGTATGCCCTTCTTCCTGCCTCTCTACCACTATGGCGACGCTGACCACTTGGGTCATTGTGGCGACGTAGAGTAAGAGGACCTCGTCCATGGCTAGGGGTATCAGGACGGGAGGATTGGTGAGCAGCCTCTTGAGTCTGTCGAGGGCTTCCTCGGCCTCGGGGGTCCAAGAAAAACACTCGGACTTTCTCAAGAGTCGGTACAGCGGCAAACCTTTTTCACCGAGGCGCGAGATGAAGCAGCTCAGGGCCGCAAGGCATCCCATGACCCTCTGCACTTCCTTGAGGTCTCTGATTGGTCCCATGCTGGTTATGGCCGAGACCTTCTCTAGGTTGGCTTCAATGCCGCGTTCTGAGACGATGAATCCCAAGAGCATGCCTTGGGAGACCCTGAACACACACTTCTCAGGATTGAGCTTGATGCCCTTCTCTCTAAGGCATTTGAAGGTTATCCTTAAGTCATCAACGAGACCCTCGGCCTTTCTGGTCTTGACCATGATGTCGTCTACATAGGCCTCGATGGTCCACCCAATGTTGTCGCCAAAGACCTGGGTCATGCATCGTTGGTACGTGGCACCTATGTTTCTGAGGCCGAAGGGCATCATCACATAGCAGTACATGCTGAATGGTGTGATGAAAGAAGTCGTGAGCTGGTCGGACTCTTTCATCTTGATCTGATGGTAACCAGAATACGCATCAAGGAAAGACAAGGTCTCGCACCCTGCAGTGGAATCAACGATTTGATCGATTTGGGGCAATGGACAGGGGACTTTTGGACAGGCTTTGTTCAAACCGGTATAGTCTACACACATCCTCCATTTCCCATTTTTCTTCTTGACTAACATGGGGTTAGCCAACCACTCTGGGTGGGACACTTCCCTGATGAAGCTAGCCGCCAAGAGTTTCTATATCTCCTCACTGATGGCCCTACGCTTTTCTTCGTCGAAGTGGCATAGGCGTTGCCTCGCCGGTCTAGATCCAGCCCGGATGTCCAGGGCGTGCTCGGTGACCTCCCTTGGTATGCCCAGCATGTCCGAGGGACTCCATGCGAATATGTCGGTGTTCGCGCGGAGAAAGTCGATGAGCATGGCTTCTTATTTGATGTCGAGGGTGGCGCTGATCCTCAGCGCTCGGTCGTCGAGGCAGGCGGGGTCGACCGGGATGAGTTTGATGGTTTCCGCGGGCTTGAATGCCCCCGCGCGACGCTTGGAGTCAAGCACCTCGCCACTGAGTTGGTCGAGGTGGGCGATGAGGGTCTCGGCCTCTGCAAGAGCCTCGGCGTACTCGATGCATTCAACGTCGTAGTCGTATGCATGTTCGTACGTGGACTCAATCGTGATGACACCGCTAGGGCCTAGCATCTTGAGCTTGAGGTAGGTATAGTTGGGCACTGCCATAAACTTGGCATAGCACGGTCGCCCCAAGATGGCGTGGTAGGCTCCCCCAAACCCGACTACCTCGAAGGTGAGGACTTCCTTACGGTAGTTGGAGGGGGTGCCGAAGCAGACAGGAAGGTCGATGCGCCCGATGGGTCACGTGCGCTTCCCTGGCATGATGCCGTGGAAGGGGGCGACGTCGCCTTGGAGCCTCGCCCAGTCGATCTCCAAGAGCTCTAGGGTATTGACGTAGAGGATGTTGAGGCCGCTGCCTCCATCCATCAACACCTTGGAGAGTTGGGTGTTGCCGATGATCGGGTCGACAACCAGTGGGTACTGCCTGGGATTTGGAACATGGTCAGGGTGGTCATCTCGATCGAAGGTGATCGCCTCTCGAGACCAGTCGACGTACCGGGGGGCGGCCACCTTGACCGAGAAGACTTCCCGGTGTTCCCTCTTGCGCTGCCGCACCGTAAGGCATGCCGAGGGCCCACCGAAGATCATGAAGGCGTTGCGTACCTCGGGGAACCCGTCGTCCTTGCCTTTGTCCCGGTCACCAGCACCCTTCTGCTTGGCGTCGTCGTCGGGGAGCCCAAGCCTGGCATAGTAACGCCGCAGCATGGAGCAATCCTCGAGGGCGTGCTTGACCGGGCTTTGGTGGTAAGGGCAGGGTTTCTTGAGCATGTCGTCGAAGGGCCTAGGGCCTTTGAAGCCTCGAGGGTTCTTGCGTTCTACGGCCATGACCAGATTAGCCTCTAGGACCTCCTGCTTCCCCAGGCGCCCCTTTTTCTTTCTCTTGAGGAGGTGGGAGGCTGAGGCCTCGGGGGCCTCGTCCCTCTGCTTACCCTTGGTGTCGGTGTCGGGGAAGATGGCTCCGACAGCCTCTTCACCTGAGGTGAAGCTAGTGGCGATGTCAAGGAGTGCGGCAGCAGAGCACGGCACATTCTGACCTAACTCTCAGACCAAGTCCCGGCAAGTGGTGTCGGAGAGGAAAGCCTGGACGATCTCTGAGTCGCCGACGCTGGGCAACTCAGTGCACTATTTGGAGAAGCGCCGGATGAAGTCTCGGAGAGACTTGTCCGGCTTCTGGCGACAGCTCTTAAGATCCCAAGAGTTCCCAGGGCGCACGTATGTGCCCTGGAAGTTCCCGACAAAGATCCTAACCAAGTCGCGCTAGTCGTGGATTTACGAGGGAGGAAGGTGCTCGAGCCAGGCTCGCGCCGAGTCCGATAGGAGCAAGGGGAGATTGCGGATGATGAGCAGGTCATCGTCCGTGCCACCTAACTGGTAGGCTAGGTGGTAATCGGCAAGCCAGAGTTCCGGGTTGGTCTCGCTGCTGTACTTAGCGAGATTGGCTGGTTGCCGAAACTGGGTGGGGAAAAGAGCAGCGTGGATGGCCCTGCTGAAGACCCGAGGGCCTGGCGGTTCAGGGGAAGGACTGCGGTCCTCCCCGCTATCATAGCGACCACCTCAGTGTGGGTGGTAGCCTCGAGCGGGCCCCTCGTTGTCGTGGCGTCGTCGCCTGCTGACCACCTCATGGTCTCCCTGAACCTCGCGTCGATTGCTGAGGCAGTCCAGAAGCACGGGGACCCTGTGGGCTATTAGCGCTCGGTCGGGCTCAGGACAAGCCAGGGCTTCCCTATCCTGCCGAGGCGGTGCCGTGGGCAGGTTCGAGGCGCCCCGTGCTGTCGGGAGGCGGAACTCTCGGCCGGCTGAACTGTGGTGGTCTTTAGGAGATCTCGGAGCTCGCCGTGGACCCACCGCCCCTCCGTGGTAGAAGGCTCGAGCATTGCACGGACCAGCATTGCCGCAGCCGCGACGTTCTAGCTAGCGCGATTGAAAACTGGGGGTTGCTTACTCCCTTCGTCGTCATGGATGCGGTGATGCACATCGCAGGCCCTCCATCGGGCTCCCCCGCCTTCGCCGCGGCCTCGCTGTTCTTGTTCGAGAGAGTCTCGAAGCTGCTGCAGAAGGAGTTGGTCTTGTTCGACCTTGGCCTGGAGCTCATGGAGCTGCTCTAGGTCTAGGCGCTGAGGTCGTGCAAGAGCGACGTTCTCATTTCGTGCGGTCGGCAGGACATTGCGTGTGGGCGTGGCGGCGCCCGCCCCTGGACGGGGTGGGGAACGGCTACCTGCCCCCTCATCCTCTTCGCCCGCCCTCGGCATCCCAAGCCCAACGTGAAAACACTCGCGAGTGGGGTCGTAAGTGCCTTCGTCATCGGAGTCGGAGTAGCCGAAGCAGTAGTTGCTTGCGGCCAAGAACTGGCGCAAAGCCCCAGGGTCGTGGAGCCCGGAGAAATCCATTCTGGGCCAGGCCTTGTCCTCATCCGAGGAGTCGGCGTGGGTGCTTAGGTTGAGACCGAAGCGCTGGCGACGCTCTGAGGGATCCTCGTGAGCGGCAGCGTATGCATAGGCGTAAGAGGCGGTGGCATTTCTCAACCCAAAGGGGTATGGGGATGGTGCCATCGCCAGATTCGGGGTCGGTTCTTCAGGGAGTGGTGGAGCGGAGCTTGACGACTGGGCATCGCCGCGTGCCACCGGCGATTTTCCCTTGTCCAGGCTCAGGCTAGACAGGTCCCCAGCTAGGGAGCCTACGCCAACAGCTGGTCGTAGGATATTGGCGGGGAGTGGCGTGCCGCCCCTGGTTCGCGTAGCGTCGGGGTGGCTTTGCTCGCGTTGTGCCTGGCGAGTGCGGCAAGAGCGGCCGCCCGGGCGCCGCCTGCGCCTGGGCTGCCGGTGCGTAACTTCATCCTCGGACGGTGGGGCCCGAGGAGTGAGGAGTACCATGTCGTACTCATGCCCTAGAGACATGAACTCTAGGCTCTCGAACCAAACCACGGTGCCGAGACGCCATGGTCGTACGGGGTCTGCCATCCGAAACTTGCTGGGATGACGAAACTAACACGCAGAGTCCCCTACCTGGCACGCCAACTGTCGGTGTTTCGGACCGAGGGGTCCTCAACCAACCAGTGAATTTGTTCTGCGTGCTCCCTATTCCGGATGGTGATACAAAGAGACACAAGGTTTATACTGGTTCAGGCAATCGAAGCCCTACGTCCAGTCTGAGAGGTCGATCTTGTATTCCTTGCACCGAAGCGCTCGTAGTAGGGGGTTACAAGCTAAGGGAGAGAGGGAACCAGTCCCAGGTCTCGGCAGGGTATCATGTGGGCCGTCTGAGATGTTCCTCTCAAGCGGCTAGAATGTGTGCGTTACGAGGTGTTCTTCGTCGTCCCCCCCTAAGTGGCCCAAGTCCTCTCCTTTTATAGTTGAAGGAAGGACAAGGACAGTACATGTATTACTATACGGCGTCGTGCCAATAGGGGTGGCACGTCCGAGCCCTGTGGCATGTTCCTATGGCGGCGTGGTCGTAGGAGTGGTCCGTCCTTGGAGTACTGGGGCGGCGTGGTTGTCCCATCAGATCCTGTGCGTCGTGGGAGCCCCGGGAATACCTCGGAGTGGACGCGGCGGCGAACGTGCAAGCCACTGTGGACGGACTGTGCGCAAGGCCAAGACTTGGTCGGTGCTGAGGCTTGCACTGCGGTGGGGGGGGTCTCGGCAGGCACGAACCCCAAGATCGCCGAGGCCCTGGTGTACAGTGCCGAGGCCTTGAGCGGGCGGCTGATCGTGGGTACAGCGTTAGGACACAGTGGCCGGTAATCCCCATCGTACCCTGCCCCAGCCGGTATGGCGCTGATCGTGGACACAGTGTTAGGACACAGTGGCCGGTAATCCCCGCCGTGCCCTGTCCCGGCCGGTATGGCGCTGATGCGACCTCGGGTCGCGTCGGCCATTCTGTGGCGTTGAGCCACCGTCCGGCTGAGATTGCGGGAGTGGTTGAAGTATTAATGAGACGTGACGCGTTGTCGGGAGGGTCGACCGAGGCGGGGGGCGACGGGCTGCGGACGAGCCGGCCTCGAGCGACACGGAGAATGAGGCCTCGCGCGAGACGGAGATCAGGCTCCTTGCCGAGGCCTCGCGCGAGAGGCCTCGCGCGATATGGAGAATGCACCTCCTGCCGAGACCTTCTGTGGAGAGCCTCGGGCGAGGCGGAGACGGCGTTCCCTGCCGAGGCCTTTCCTGGAGAGCCTCGGGCGAGGCGGAGACGGCGTTCCCTGCCGAGGCCTTCCCTGGAGAGCCTCACACGAAGCGGAGTTTGCGTCAGGATGCCGAGACCTACTGCTCGAGGCTCGAGGCGAGGAGGAGGAGGACCCAGTGGGCTCGGTCGTGGCGGGTGAGGGGCCCACGACTTACCTTCTAGTTTTTATTTTTTAGATAGGACTTTAGCGACCCTTTTAATGTTTGCTTGGGGTACCTCGTTCTAAGGTACCCGACACAAACACCTACAAAAATAGGGTCCATCATGTTCCGTCCCACCTCGTTTCTAGAACCAAACGCTACCTAGGAGAATCAAAATGGCAGCCGGTCAAGTAAAGTGCGGGTGGAGTAAAATACACATTCATGACGAATTGACTAACGGGTAAAATTTCATATCAACACTCATATTCGCGGGTAGTATTTTACCACCCATACCCACATCTACAAGTTAGATTACCACTAAAATAGATGGAATCCTTTGTCCCCAAACCTCCGAGCTCCTTTGGTGTGCAGACCCGCTGCCAGGCAACTAAGCAATTGGACCCTGCCCCATCCTGTGAGCCGGCCCAGAGAAAGGCTCGCCGACGTTTATGCATGCTCGCGATGACCGCTGCTCTTCCCATGGTATTAAGTAGTGAAGCTTGCCAGGATGCTAGGTACCTATCAGTTTTGCAGATGTAAGGGGCAGGCAGTTTAGAGGCAGAGAGAGGCAGCCCCAGGTAGGTTTGAGGGAAACCTTCCTTCCGACACCCAAGAATCTCTATGCACTGGCTAGTGACAGACTCATCCATGTGTATAGGAACTGCAGTACTTTTATTGTAGTTGATGCTTACGATTGGAAATTTGTACTCATACCCACACCTAGTGGTGCAAACGGATCCAATACGGATGAATTCCTACTATGGATACAAACACAAATAGCTAGATCAGTATTCCTTGGAGCACTGTTCATTTTTTCTGGGAGCATTGTTCTTGTTCATGTAGACCATCAAATTTGATATCTCCATCTTGTTGATGGTCTTCGTCAACAGCAAGGTCTACAATATAAGATGAGGTTCTTGTTGTTGTCCCTCAGAAGCAGCGACATTTATATCTATGGCATGCACAACACCGTGTTCCCCTTTCCTTGCTCGGTAGGAGGTTCTTCATTCAGGTCAGGTTCCTTTATCCGGTACTTTATTTAATGATGGATTTCATGATTTTCATCCCCTTGCTCGTCAGGAGGTTCTTCATTCAGGTTTAGATAAGAGCTCTTCACTTCCTTTTATCCGGTACTTTATTTTTAGATCTATGGTTATAGTTGAAGATAGAATAAATTGAAGGCTGAAGAGTTTAGGTCCTCTTCGGCATATGGATGCCTTTACGTTGGGTCATTAGGAGCACGCGAAGCCTTTTTATAATGGGGGCAAATTAAATTTGAATCTCCTAGACGTAATGGTGCTAGAATATTGTGCTCTAGAACCTTTTATTGTCTTGTGCTCATTCCTGATCACAAAATTTCTTGCCACAAATTCCTGCCTTCTGCGGAGCATGCTGTGACCGTTACGTGACCTGCAGAGCATGGCAAATGCTTTTTTTTTTATAGGGGCAGCATATAGTCCTTTTTTTTTATAGGAGCAGCATATAACTCTTCCAAGAGTCCTAAACTGTCAATGACTCAAAGCCATACGGCATGTTCGCTTGGTCGTAAATGATCGTAAATTTTCAACCAAAACAGTATTTTTTCTCACACAAAACCAGCCAGCAGTAATAATCCACGATCGTTTCAGTCCAGCAGAACAGGAGCCCTCATAGTCAGCAAAAGAAGAAAAAAAACAAAGAAATGTATGCTTATATATAGCTCTTTATTTATGCATGCTAGATATGACAACCACATCTTATCACTTAACGAAAGCAAGAACACAATGTAGATGATTAAAAATAAACACCATACATAAGCAGAGAGCATCTTAGAAATAAACCGCCCTTATCCACATCGTGGAGCACCCTTGTCTATATGTAGTCCCAGAAGTACACGCTAGTACTGTTATAACACTGCAGCTAACCACCCGTACTCAACTCACCGACGCGCGCCATCACACCAAACAGTCGGCCGCTCACCGCTAAACTGCTCAGCGCCAGCGGACGGACGGAGGCGAATCAACAGTAGGCCGTGCACTTGACCTTGCAGTCGACGGTGCAGCTGCCCCCGCCGCCGCCGCCGCCGTATCCCTTGCCGGCGCCGCTGTAGGAGGAGAAGCACTTCTTGGGGCAGGTGACCTTCTTCCTGTAGCAGGGCCCCTTCTCGGCGCAGGTCACCGTGGGCGCCACCACGCCGCCGCGGGCGTACCCGCCGGCAGGCCCGCCGTAGCCGCCGCCCCACCCGCCGGCCATCCCGGGGATGCTGCCGAACCCGCCGCCGCCCATGCCCATCCCGGGGATGCCGCCGAAGCCCGGGATGGTCGGGATCGCCCCGCCGACGCCTCCCGCGCCTGGGACGACGGGCGGTGGCTTGACGCTGGGCTTCTTGGGGCCCGGGGAGGGCGGCTTGGACGTGAGCTCGGCATCGACGACGACGGCGCCGGCGCGCGCGGCGATGGCGGTCGTGGCGTGCAGGCCGAGCAGCAGGAGCAGGAGGAGCGCGGCGTGTCGGGCAGCTGCCGTGGCCATGGCTGCGGGTTTCGTTGCTCCGATCAGCATTTGCCTTTGCTCGCCGAGGTAGGTGTGCGTACACAACGCGTTGTCCGTCTCTCTGATGCGCTTGTGAGTTTAGGGCGGTCTTAAGTAGGGGCGATTTGCGCCCTGCCGGTGCCGCGAGCGGGGTGGGCGCGCATTAAAAGAGGCGCGTGAGGAGAGGCTGGCGGTTGGGGATCTCGCGGGCAGGCAGAGGCGCAGAGCGGCCACCGGCCACCGGCCAGGGAGGGAGGCAGCTCCAGCAGCGGAGATAGAGAGAGAGAACAGCGAAGCTCAGCTCAGTGGAGGCGCTGCAG